>NC_047108.1:16961219-17212999 GCF_902500255.1 Thalassophryne amazonica
GGGAGTCCGACAAGGTCCTCCACCCTTGTGCCTATTTTTCCCGCAGGTTGACCCCAGCAGAGCGGAACTATGACGTCAGCAATCGGGAACTCCTAGCGGTGAAAGAGGCTCTTGAGGAGTGGAGACACCTGTTGGAGGGAGCTGCGGTACCATTCACGGTTTTCACGGACCATCTGAACCTGGAGTACATCCGGACCGCCAATAGGCTGAACCCCAGGCAAGCCCACTGGTCACTGTTCTTCGGGCGTTTTGACTTCAGATCACCTACCGCCCCGGGACCAAGAACCAGCGATCTGACGCCCTGTCCCGGGTCCACGAAGAGGAGGTCAAAACTGGACTGTCAGATCCACCGGATCCCATCATCCCCAAGTCCACTATCATGGCCACCCTCACCTGGGACGTGGAGAAGACCGTCCGGGAGGCCCTGGCATGGAACCCGGACCCGGGGACCGGCCCAAAGAACAGACTGTACATCCCACCAGAGGCCAGAGCTGCAGTCCTGGACTTGTGTCACGGTTCCAAGCTCTCCTGTCACCCAGGGGTGCGAAGAACCGTGGCAGTGGTCCGGCAGCGCTTCTGGTGGGAGTCCATGGAAGCCGACGTCCGGGAGTATGTCCAGGCCTGTACCACCTGCGCCAGGGGCAAGGCAGACCATCAGAAGACACAAGGACTCCTCCATCCATTGCCTGTGCCTCATCGCCCCTGGTCCCACATTGGCCTGGACTTCGTCATGGGCCTCCCGCCGTCCCAGGGCATGACCACCATCCTCATGATAGTGGACCGGTTCTCCAAGGCGGCCCACTTCGTAGCCCTCCCGAAGCTCCCGACGGCCCAGGAGACCGCAGACCTCCTGGTCCACCATGTCGTACGTCTGCATGGGATTCCATCCGACATCGTTTCAGACCATGGTCCCCAGTTCTCCTCGCAAGTCTGGAGGAGTTTCTGTAGGGAACTGGGGGCCACCGTAAGCCTCTCGTCCGGGTACTGTAGAAGAATTTTTAGGTCCATATTTGAACTGTGATGAACTATCAAGTGTCCTGATCCGAACTGTATGTCCTCTGGTTGAACTAGCAGGTGTTCAACCCAAAAAAAGGGCTCTATTAGTCATTTAGTCTGTCAGGGGCTTTCCAAGGCCTTTTAGGTGCTTTCCCGCAGGCCGCGTGCAGGGGCCTCAGGCCAGCTGCACGTGTGGCTGAGGCCACGTGCGGAGGGGGCCTCAGGCCAGCTGCACCTGTGGCTGAAGGTCTTTTAAAAAAATCAGTTGTAAATCCTTCATGTTTTAATGGGAGCGTTTGTCACATTGAAATAATGGCCTAACACCTGCTTAGGGTTCACTAGAGGACGCTTCCAATAGAAAACCATGTCTTGGGAATGAAATAAATAAAAAAGTCGAAGGAGGAGCGATGCCCGCGGGTCTCCAATAAATAGACGAGCGCGGTTGTCATATTCAGTCTCTCTAGAGGACTCAGTTTGTCTAAGCTTTGTGTCGAAGGCTTAAATAAACTTAAAAACTCTGTGCATTTTATCTTGCTTAAGGCTGAATTATTCTAAAGTGTTGTGTCATTTTCTAGCATATCACTTGCAATTAGTTTGTGTTATCTAAAAGACGACATCCTGAGAAGACTAAAGACGAGCCGCGACAGAACTTGGCGAGCCAGCTTCAGGAGGGTCCAGGGGCATTCCGGCAGCCTGGGGCAGTCCAGCTCATCCCTCCAGACCGTAAATAACAGTGATCACGACTAAAAGCTAAGCAGAAACCTTTTATAATTTCTGCACGATCTGGAGGAGTGAGTCGGGATTTCCGCCCAAGTTGACAGGTGATATTTTTTAATTGCCTCTTACCCAAAAGAACCTGGACTAAGAAAATTGATAAGAGACTAAAAAAAGATAAGATTGAAAATTATCAGGCCTTGTAGATAAAATGCTCAGAAGGTGTGTGTGTTCCCGGGAAAAAGAATGTCTATGTGAGTGAAAGGTCAGGAATGTTCATGAACTCTGGCGCGGAAAGAGTGCGTGGAGAACTAACCTGGATGCTTGGGGAATAATTGGTGTTGAAATTCGTTACTAACGTGCCGGCTGATAGCATGCGCTGTAGGGGTTAATTTAGGGGAGTATACTGACAAATAGATACAAGGTAATACAAGGTTATTTAAAGAGTTTAACAGAGACTGAAGTGAAATAAGTGAGAAAAAAGAGTTTAACAAGAGAATACGTGCAGAGAAAGCACAAGATAAGCGCCTGAGGGGGCGCAGTAGAAATACCGTACGTGATAAAGAGATTTAAAGAGAAAAGTGCAAAGAAGCACAGCTGACAGTAAGTAAAAGAGCTCAATAAAGGACGTCATTTTTTAAGAAAAGAGAAAAACTATAAAAAAATAATAAAATAAATAGAGTTAGTGCAGAATACATGAGAATTAATGAAGCAGAAAATAGTGCAGTAAGGCACCAAATACACGCTTGTGGGGCGTGGGAGAAGAATAAGTAATTAAGTACACAGTAATATGAGTTTTTTTTATAAGAAAAGAAAAAGAGAATATTTTCAGTGCAAAGGCACATTAAGCTCACGAGGAGCTCAGTAAGTGAAAAAAAAAAAAAGGCAGAAGAAAGTGCAGAAAGGCACAGGATACGCACGCGAGGCGCGGTAAGGCGTAGAAATAAATGAAATATTGTATGCTCAGAAAGGAGCTTGTGAAAATAATATATTAAGCACAGGAGAGAGAAAACTGACCCACCTTTCGTCAAAAAAGTGACAGCTGCCAATCAAAATCGACTACGTCACTAAGCCCCGCCCCTCTATGACGTCATAGCCAATCAGAATTGATGACGTCACTATGTCCCGCCCCTAAGCCCCTCCCCTAGTCCCGCATCCAAGTCCCGCCCTTATGACATCACAGCCAATCATAATTGATGACGTCGCTATGCCCCGCCCCTAAGCCCCGCCCCTGGTCCCACATCCAAGCCCCCGCCCTTTATGACGTCACATCCAATCTGAGTCGATGACGTCAGTATGTCCCGCCCCTAAGCCCCGCCCCCGGCTCCTCCCCTAGTTCCGCCCCTGGCTCCTCCCCTAGCCCCACCCCCCAAGCTCCTCCCCTAACCCCGGCCAAGCACCGCCTCCAATCCATACCTCCCCTCCCACCCAGGGTCTAATATTTTAATGTCATTTTATTTCATGAATTAAAGAATGATTAAAAATACCTAGATCTTTTTAATGTATTAAAGAATTAACTAATTCTGAAATAATTAAACATAAATCAGTGTCTATTATTTAATGCCCCTTTAATATTTTAATTCTTAAATTATTACGTTTCCTTTTCTGTTTTTTAATTCGTAAATTAAAGAAGGGAAACAAATAGCCGTCTCTCGGCTGTAAGTCTTTGCAGCAAGACGGTCAAATACCCACGCATAGAGCCGCTCGCGGAAACATGACCCCACGGCTGTAAAACCTGTTGCAGACGCTAACTGTGTGTGTGTGAGTGTGTGTGTGTGTGTGTGTGTGTGTGTGTGTGTGTGTGTGTGTGTGTGTGTGTGTGTGTGGCGGGACACCCGCTGATCGGAGATGCCGCCCCGAGGTGATGAAGGCGGAAAAAAAACAAAGTTTCTTCTCCGTCACTCCCGGCAGGGTGGCTGGGTGTCAGGCCAGATGGTATTTTTAGAGCAAAAGGTGCCAGTAAGTGTTTTTCACAAAAAACCTCGTTTGAAAAACAATTTACCCTTTTCAACAATATTATAGGAAAGAACACAGGCTGTATAAGGTTTAGAATATGTGCTTTATTACATTCATTAAAGTCACACACAGAGAAAAAAGCAATTGTTCATGTTTATTAAACACAGCATACGTGAAGGAAAACATTAAGAAAAAAGTATTTGGTCCACTTACATGAAGAAAAAAGTATACGTTCATGTTTATTAAACACAACATACGTGAAGGAAAACATTAAGAAAAAAGTATTTGGTCCACTTACATGAAGAAAAAAGTATACGTTCATGTTTATTAAACACAACATACATGAAGGAAAACAAGAAAAAGTACTTGTTCCAGTTACCTGAAGAAAAAAGCATATGTTCATGGTTATTAAACACAAATTTGGTCCACTTACATGAAGAAAAAAGCATATGTTCATGTTTATTAAAGGGTAACCATCAGGCTGTCGCGGTAAATTAGCTGATAGATGATTATTATGTCTCCAGCTGCGTATAATAAACTCAAGTCTGCTCAAAGCCACTTTTTTAAGGCAACAAGTTCGCATATTTTTTTGTAAAGTCAACTTATTATATTTTACACATTTTGGGATTCAAACATCAAATCCTTATCTCAACACTTCACGGTAACGTTCACATGCCAACGGCTTGGATGTTAAGTCCTAAATCTAAACATTTTCTTTGCTCACTTGTATCGCTGCAAGTTCCTGCTTTACCACCTCATTCTGACCAAGAAACATCTGAAGTGGGTCAAAAAATAACTGAAACTGTTCTTGAAAGCAGCTTTCTCCTGGTTAGTTTTTAATACACCCTGAAGACATCAAGATTCACCGATCACATTTCTTGGGAGACTTTCCAAAAGGGAGACATCTATTGTTTTAATATGAAAATCAGCCGTCAGCATTTTATGTCAAGTGTTCCCTGAAAATCACAGATAACTGAATGACGGAGAACTGAAGCAACAACTTTGAAGTTTCAAATAAAACAGGGTTCATCAGCATTTTCTGGTTTATCAGAATCTGAATCAGAACAGCTTTTAATGGCCAAGTATCCACAGAATACATGGAATTTGACTTTGGTTTGAGCCGCACTCTCTCTGTACACTGTAAATGCATGCAAACATACAAACGAATTAAGTTAACCAGACTCAGTTTTCAAGCTGTAGCTTCAAGAAAATTAAGTTGACCTGAATATGATGAATGAACAAAACTATTTTGAGAATTAAGCCGTCACTTGCTGGATGCTCACAGTAAATACATTACTGTAATTTAATTTTTTCAGTACAGCAAAATAAACAAGTTACTGTAATCTAGATTTTAAGTGTATTTGAGTACTGCACACTCGCAATAATTAAGGTAATCAAATCTGCTTCAAGACAACATAAATTACTTTGTAAGGGAGCAAGTTTGCATTTTTAGTAAAGTCAACTTATTATTTTTACAGTGTAAGGCATGTAGAAATACCCTAAACAGCGAATAATCCGCAGTAAAAATTGTACAACGTGTTTTTAAAAACCGCTTGTAATTATGAACAAACTAGTTTAGCTAACAACTGCTACAGAAAGGTGAACATTTATTAAAATGAATCTGAAATACACGAGTTGACCAACATCAGGAGGGTAAGAGTTCTAATGTTAAAACTCGCTGTTGTTACTCCGCTGTTTTATGATTTGTAAAAAGCTGCACCAGGCACTTGAAAGTTGCACATTTCCGACCAATTCTGTCAAAAACATTAACAGCCTGTGAGCCGACACACTGCTGTCAGTGTGACAAGAGGAAAGTGTGTCATGTAGAATCTGTGCATTTGTTCAGAGCGTATAATTATAAATCTAAAGTCGTTTTAACGTGGATAAAGATTTAAATGCGGTTGTTTTGCAGAAGTTCCACTGAAAACACACAGAAGCTGTAATTTTTACAATTCACACGCCGTATCTTTGATAGAAACAGTCGGTGGTCATTTATTGAGAAATCTAACTGGCGGAGGGTTTTACGCTTTAAACGCTTATTTGGTTGTGAAAAGCTCCACAAAAACTTCTACTTTTCGAGCTGATGCTGACTGTTTGCATAAATTTTTGGCTGAGTGGGGAAACGTCTGACATTATATAGCCAATATGTTTTTTTTTCTTACTTTACGGACCTTTAAAAACTTTAGTCATATTACTAAATCATTGTTTTTCTTTTTTTCTTACCTCATGAAGGCGACTCTCTCTCTCTCCGGCTCCCCGTGTCGTCTAATAACCCTCTGGGCTTAATTTGTCTTCTTCTTCTCGTTAAACCAGAATAAACTTTTTATGCATCGCAATTATTCTCTGTCAAAAACATTCATTAATACCAGTCCAAAATATCCTCGAACCTCCGGGCATCTTGCAGGAGCGACGGTCACGTCTCGCCACAAACTGAAAGAAAAGATGCGACTTATTAAATATTTAGCCTACACTTTAAAAAAAAAAACGTCATGATGTGATTTTTTCTTCTTACCGTGTAACACGAGTCCGTCCCCGCGGCGCCCTGTTGACGGTTCGACAGACCTCCGTCGGTTAGAACACACCAGCTCCGCGTTATTAACCTGTATTTTTAATATAAATGAGATTTCAGAGGGTTTACTATCTCTGCTGCTGTGTCTGGGGGAAAAAACTTGATTAAACAGCGTTAAATAAACTCCTAACAGAATATCCACAAACTGTAACACAGACCATACTTATTAATGAAATATTTACACTTTAAAAAGTTTTGAGCTGATTTTCTTACGTCATAAAGGAGAGTCTGTCCCTGGTGCGTCGTGTCGTCTAAATGATCCTCTGGGGTTAATTTGTCAGGCCGAATTCTTCTGCTCCATCAGAATAAACTTTTCTCACCGTGGGGCTCTATATCTAACAAAAAAACATCATTTAAAAATGTTTACCGCCGAGGATCTTTTTAAAAAAAAAAAACAGAAGCATTTCTATCAAAAGATTACTTAATTCACTTGCCGTGAAAGACTTTCGCACTCTGAAGAAAAATAAAACTTCATCCTGAGAGAATGAACGTCTGCTCCGGTCAGCGGCTGGAATGAAGGAAAAACACTGCAACAGGAGGCGGGACAGAAAACTGGACCAGCCTCCAAAACAAGCTCATTACCCACAGGTATCAGGTTTTATGGTGGACCCAAAAAACACACGTAATCATCGATCAGGGGATTTAGCCTGACACCTCGGACCGAGGGACACAGCAGGACCTCATAAAAATATTGCTTCAAACGGGACCTGTGACGCTGGTCCGGTTTGTCAAAAGAGGTGCGACCTTTTGCGCTAAACACCCCAAATACAATTTCCTGTTCATAGCCCAGAACTGGTCAAACTTATCTGGATTAAGACACACACACACACACACACACACACACACACACACACACACACACACACACACACACACACACACACACACACACACACACACACGTTATAAAGACAGTTTAAAAGGCATAACAGTAAAACATTTTCAACAAGAAGCTGTGAATGGCAAAATCTTCGTCAGGCTCCAGGTAAAAGTCTGCATTGGAGGACCACATGACCTCAACAAAAAGGTCATCTAAATGAGGTCACTGTTGCTATAGTGATCAGTCCTCTTACTGGGACTACAGGCAGTAAAAAAGGGGTACAATTTCATGCACCCAAGAGGTATTTTTCAAAAAGTACCCTATTAGGTACATAATGGACCTTAAGGTGAAAACAGTGGACAATTTAATTTTAGAAAGGTACAAAATCATTGCTCATCATATTCTAAGGTAGTTTTGTTTGTACCATGCTAGGGTTGGTCAGTTTGGGCCTAAGCACCTTGGAGATAGAGGGACTTATTATGTCTGTCGATGGCATATGGACTATACCAGCATATATGGGGAGTGTCCAAATCTGTAACCCTATTTACACAGTACGAAAATCTGAGTCCAAAGTAGGGTACAGTGCACAAGGGGGTTGCACTTAGTCACTCAATTACTCAGTATTTTGGGCAAAACATGAAATAAACTAATGCAGGATGTGGTCGATGGTTGCCTTCTTAGGTGTGAAACCAGACTGCTGTGGTTGCTGAATGGCAAGTAACTGGAAGTGAATCCTGTTATGAAAATCCTTGCATGCATGTACATTTCAAACACCAGTTGGTTTACAGTTGACTGGAGAATCAGTCACAAGAACTCTGGCACCTGAAATGATAAACATTCAAATTGGAGGTTCAGCTTTATAGAAAAGCTTCAAGTAATCAGTCCAATGAGACAGTACAAAAGCGGTACCTATCAGGGCCAAGCCGCCATCTACCACTCCTGCAGTTGGACATGGTACAGGTTTGTTTGGAGGAATAAAGTGTTTTGATTCCTCTGTAAGCAAACTGGGGAGTCAGTAGCCCACAGATGAGTCTCCTGATCTAAGATTCCTCTGACAAATGTCTCCCTATCTACTCTCAGGGCAATCATAGCCTGTTTTACAGCTTCCATGACCCCTCAGAGTGACATTCAGAGTGCCCTCAGATATGAAACACCTTCTCCTGTGGACACTAGCAACTGCAGTACAATCCTCAGCAACTTTCACTATCTGAACAAGGAAAAACTCCCACAATTCATTGGCATCACCTATTTCAGTCCATGTTTGCAAGTGGTCTAGCCAGATTCCTTGTAGATTTGAGAGAGAGAATCTTGAATCCTTGGCATATTTAATCTTGAGCACTGAGCACACAGGAGTCTACAAGACTTCAAGTGAACCCTCAAGGAAACCATAAAATCTGTAGTTAGAACTCACAAAATGGGCACTTCTGTAGACCCCACAGTTCTGCAGAAGTCTCCAGAATTATTCCATGAGAAATGGTTAATGGACTGCATTTATATAGCGCTTTTCCATCTGCATCAGATGCTCAAAGCACTTTACAATAATGCCTCACATTCACCCCAATGTCAGGGTGCTGCCACACAATGCGCTGCACATAAAAAGTCTCGCTCATTGAGGCATCACGGAACGCAGACTGAGACAACTAACATAACACAAAGAGAATGCTTGAGTGTAATCCTCAGCTTCAAAATATGCTCACTGACAGGTGTGACATCGAACACCATTGGAAGGAAGACACTGGGCTGCCACAGCAGCTGCCACTGGCTCAGTATGCTAACCATGTTGGTGAAGAAACGAAAAGGTGTACCCACCCACTGAGATCTGGCCATTTCAAGGTTGCAGCTGAGGCAGCACAGAAGCTCCACTGGAACAAAACCAAAATGTCTGCCAATCATTTCTCTATAACAGAACATCAATAAAGTCTTGGTATTTTTTAATAAATGATCTATAATTCTTCAAGGCACTTGGCGAATGTGGCCAGAGACTGATGTCTGATGTCATTACTACAGTGTTGATTTTAAACTGCATTTTTATGTTGATATTATTCAACTGTCCAACATAGTTAAATCACTGTATCTTGGTTTTAATAGATGTTTACAACTGGATTGTGCAACACAGGAAAAAGAAATGACATATCACAATCAACAGTGATCTTCCAGGCCACCAGGATCTTGCGATTAGCAACAAGTCAAGTTTATATGTCTTTATTTTATGTTACAGTCATTGTGCATGTAGGAACATGCCCACATGGTAAAAGATAGGAGGTTGACTGGTCCTCGCCTGAATCTATCAGAACCCAAAATTTCAGAACTGAATATGCAGCAGTTTTTACAGAGTTAGGGAAATTTCACGGCCCAACTGAGAAACTGAATGGGGCTGCAAGGCAGGCACAGGAGTGTGTGTATGTCTTTGCAACAGTATATTATTAATCAGATCAGACGACAAATGTGTATATGTGTGTGTGTGTGTGTGTGGGGGGGGGGGGGGGGGTTGAAACATTATCTAGTGCTGATAATTAAGCCTTTTAACTTTTGCACTTTTAAAGGTGTACTAACTGGAACTATTTAAATGAATCAATGAACAGTGCAAAGATGTGTGACTTAATCATGCAATCGCTGAATGAACGTTGCCTCTAATACAGCTCCGGGAAGCTGTTGACATCGACAATGAATTCAATTCAAGTCATGTATAGAGCACCACATCAAAATAATACATGTAGTGGCTGCTCCAACACACCACAAACTAAGACATAAACCTTACCCACCCGCTGAGCAAATACACAAGCAACAATTAATTGATCTTGTATGTGGTGCACTACTTCGTTGACTTCATGGTCAGTGAGGTAAGAACACCAAGTCAGCATCTGCTGATAGAGATTCAGTGTTTTTTCACAAGACAAATATAGCATAAACAACATTTTTAACCTTTGTCCTCTGCCTTTCCACACACAGAGTGAAACTAGCGCAGCATACACTAGTTTCACACCCTCCACCTCCCTTCATCTCTCACTTTCACATGAATTTTCTGAAAAGCACAGTGTCTTACTTTCCTCTCCTGGGTAGAAAAGGTTTAGCCCTCTCTTTCACCCTTTTCCGTTTATGATCTCATTTGACTGTTTAAAGTTTTGACTTGAAGAAAATGTTTCATCTCTCAGTTTCAAATGGTCTGCAACAGAGAGGACTATGTTCTGTTCATATGTGTGGCGCAAAGAGAGAGAACATCATTATCATTATCTACTCCCTAAACTACTCACGCACACACACAAACATGCAGAAAAACCTGCATCTGTCAGGCAAATTTTGTATTCTTTATTTCCTTTTGGATTAAGAAGAAATTAGGATTAGTAGAGGAAAGATAACCAATGGGAGTTTTGCGGCTTGAAACCAAAAGTGTCCTGCAAAACAATTAAAATAATTTCAGTAGCTACACTTTGCACTACTTAAATTGAACAAAATGCATTTGTGTGTTCTCTGGTTACTCTGAAATCATAACTAATTTGCTGCTGCTGTTCTTTGCTGTAAATGCAAACTCCATACTCACCACTCCATCTGTTTCAGGTTAAGCCTCCCAGCAGTTCAGTAGGTATAAACTGTTTGCTTTCCTAAAAGGATTTCTTTTGATTATTTACATGTTTCAGGTGGAGCACAATGGATTTTACCATTTCCTGGTGGGCTAAAGCAAACCTTACCATGGCTGTGAGTCACAATGGGGTCAGACTATTAGCTAGTGCTTCATGTACGTCTGTGCAACAAATGGTTGAATTTTGGGCGACCTCTTTGTAAGACTAATGCAGCAATAATCTTTATAGAACGTTAAGATGAGGACTTTCATTGCTTTGTTCCGAAACGACTGAAGGAAAGGCTGAGTTTTAACAGCAGTGCAAATAAAAGAACATGAAAATAAAGCAGTATGGACTTTAGAGCTGGAACAATTCAGCAATTAACTGTCTACAAACAGAAAAAAAATGATGTGGCTAATTTATTAAGGAAAATTTGTCAACTTTGTACTGCTATGCTTTCTCAAAAATTACTTTCCTTTTATCTGTATTCAACATTTTTTAACTGAACTGGTTTGATTTTGTGACAGCTGATGATATGTTTTTTGGTGCTTTCTTGGCAATTCATACATTTTACAAAAAAAGATGATTTTACATCGAACATAACTTAATTGCAGCCCTATTATTATTTTCTCGGACCAGCAGCATTGTGTTACATATTGTACCTATTACTGGACTGATACAAATAATGCTGTGGAAATGTTGGGCTTTACTTTAGACAGCAAGAGGTTCACAGAAACCCAAACTGAGAAAGGGTTCCAAGGGCCCCCCAACCACCGCACCCACATCACAAGCACATTAGTGCCACCTCACCCACACATCACTGACAACTTCACCTACACAACACACTGCAATCACAGCAAAAGGCCAACAGGAAATCAAGATGTCTGAAAAATGGGCTGGAGCTTCAGAAGGAGAGAAACACAATCGGAAGCCAGTGGGGTTTGAGTGGGAGAGGCTGTGGAAGTGGAGGCTTCAAAGACTCCTATCGGCTGACGGAAGATTGGTGTATGTGTGTGTGTCTGCTTGCAGACACACACACACACACACACACACACACACACACACACACACACACACACACACACACACACACACACACACACACCTGTAAATTTAAATGGGCACCTTCACTTTTTGCAAACTTGTTCCATAGTTTCCAGATTACAAGTCTCTTTTTTTTTTTTAACTAGTTTGGGAGGTCCTGCAACCTATACTCCAGTGCGACTTTTACTCGTATACCAAAAAAAAGGAAAAAAAAAAAAAGAAAATCACTCACTTGTCTTCAACCGCTTACTCCAATTAGGGGCTCCAAGATGGGATCGTTGGGGGGTGGAGCCTATACCAGCAGTAACAGGGCGTGCGGCAGGGGGCACCCTGGATAGGACGCCAGTCTGTCACAGGGCCATATATAGACAGACACACACATTAACATTCGCACGAACACCTGCGAACAATTTAAAGTTTCCAATCTACATAACCTACATGTCTGGATGTGGGAGGAAGCCGGATCACCCAGAGGGAACCCATGCAAACACGGGGAGAACATACACACTCCACAGGTGGGACTCAATCTGTGACCTTCTTGCTGTGAGGCAAGGTTCTGCTAACCACTAATCCACTGTGCTGCCCCCCCCAAAAAATCAAGCATTTATTATTACTAATATTAATTATTATAATAACTATTTATATGAGGCACTATACAAAAACTCCAATAATGAAAGAACAAATACCAATGACAAAAAGTACAGGGCACAAAATTTACAAAAAATTAAAAAATTAAAGAGCAGATAATACAAATAAAAAGGTGTGGTTTATTTTCTGAAAATACGCTACACCTGTGAATCGGTGAATGTACTTCCAATGTTTGCACACGCATTTATGTGTGGGAGGGAATTTGTTAACACCCCATTTACACAAAGTCCACGACCCAGTTGCGATTGAAATACGGCCTCTGCTCGCTGTCACTCTCACTAGTGTTGCAGGCTGGTCGCAATGGGGTCTCCATGGTCAGAAAAAAGATCTACCTTGGTGGCCATCACTCCCCATCAGACTCCAACAGGTCCGTGGGCTCTCTGAAATAGACCATCAGCAGCCAGACCACATGGAGTGTCACCTTAGCATCCTGCGAGAACCATCTGAACATCTTTGTCAGCAGTTTTGCTCGAAAGTATTCCACAATAGCTCTTCATATTCTTCCACGGTGAGTTCCAGGAGACGCAGTGCATGAAGGTTTGTGAGAAGCTCAAAACGAGAATAGGTGCCCCTCTTTTGGCTGAATTTTGACTTTTAAGGGGTGAACTTTCCGTTTATGTAGTGACGGAGTTGCTGATTGATGAAAGTAAGCCCTTATTTTAATAAATGTTATAATTAATCATGTAAGTCTCTTTTTTTCCATAGAATTTGTATTGCTGCACCTTAGTTAACTACATCATTTCAATAGGCTATATGTTGTATAGAATAAAGAATACACATTAAAATTGCTAATCAAGGTTATAGTAAAGACACTGCTTAATTGGCTGTCATGAATACTGACAAGGTATCATAAAGGTAATGGTCGAAGTGAGGATTTGTAAATGTTGCCTCAAACGTCCACGCAGTAATTCAGATATGGCGAAACAAGTGAATGATATAAAATATGTAGAGCTTTGTAATTCAATAAATATTTTTGCTTTGTTGAGGGTACTAGAAATATTTTTAGATATTTTAGCTTGAACATGTTTTATGTGAGGGACAATATTTAAACGCGTGCATACACGATAAAACTTTAAAGGTATGATCGGGAGGCCGCTCTCAACACATCCGGTCCGTTTTCAGGCAAAAAAAACATTAAAAAATTTTAGGATCAAAGATTAACACGAGCCGTGACAATTTTTAAACGCGTCCAAACGCGGTAAAACTTTAAAGGTATGATCGGGAGGCCGCTCTCAACACATCCGGTCCATTTTCAGGCAAAAAAAACATTAAAAAATTTTAGGATCAAAGATTAACACGAGCCGTGACAATTTTTAAACACGTCCAAACGCGGTAAAACTTTAAAGGTATGATCGGGAGAGCGTTCTCAACACACCAGAAGCATTTTTCACAAAAAAACGCGCATAAAAAATTCAAGGTCAAAGGTCAACGCTTCTTTCTGCGCTTAATAACAACATTTTAAATTATCCAAACGCGGTAAAACTTTAAAGGTATGATCGGAAGGCCGCTCTCACACATCCAACCCATTTTCAGGTGAAAAAAAAAACATTAAAAAAATTTAGGATCAAAGATTAACACTTCTTTCTGTACTTAATAACAATGTTTTAAAGCGTGCAAACATGATAAAACTTTAAAAGGTATGATCGGGAGGTTGTCCCAAGACAGGGGTTACATTTTCACGTGAAAAACATTAAAAAAAATTAGGATCAAGGTTAACACAAGCTGTCACAGCATTTAAAAGTGTGCGAAGGTCCTTGTAGCTGGATACAGGAGGTATTACCCCTTTTCTTAAGGCAATTACGATATCTTTTCACAAAATCAGAAACCAGATCATCGTTTGCGATAGTATTTTCGGTGTATAAAGACAGCACATCTTGGTACAACGCCCCGGTGGCGCTGATATATATTTAATACACGCAGTGACCTTTATTTTATTTGTAAATATTCACAAAACGGAAACATGGAAATAGAAATGGGAAAAAATATGAGTATGTACATATGTATGTACGGATATATTTAAATCTCTTTGGTGTTAAAGATATGTAGATGTTTTGTTCATGTGGTTTCTGACATGTCTGGAATAAGACAGGCTGAAGCTGGGAAAACTAATTCTCCTGTGAGTAGCGTTTTATTCTTTTAGTGCAACTATTAAAAGGTTCACTATTTCTGTATTATCCGTCATGACTTTGCTATACATCCACTTTTGTTCATAGTATGGGACCACTACACGCGCGGGGCTGGGGATATCTGCTCTTAAAAGTGTGTGTGTGTGTGTGTGTGTGTGTGTGTGTGTGTGTGTGTGTGTGTGTGTGTGTGTGTGTGTGTGTGTGTGTGTGTGTGTGTGTGTATTTGGGGTGTTTAGCGCAAAAGGTCGCACCTCTTTTGACAAACCGGACCAGCGTCACAGGTCCCGTTTGAAGCAATATTTTTATGAGGTCCTGCTGTGTCCCTCGGTCCGAGGTGTCAGGCTAAATCCCCTGATCGATGATTACGTGTGTTTTTTGGGTCCACCATAAAACCTGATACCTGTGGGTAATGAGCTTGTTTTGGAGGCTGGTCCAGTTTTCTGTCCCGCCTCCTGTTGCAGTGTTTTTCCTTCATTCCAGCCGCTGACCGGAGCAGACGTTCATTCTCTCAGGATGAAGTTTTATTTTTCTTCAGAGTGCGAAAGTCTTTCACGGCAAGTGAATTAAGTAATCTTTTGATAGAAATGCTTCTGTTTTTTTTTTTAAAAAGATCCTCGGCGGTAAACATTTTTAAATGATGTTTTTTTGTTAGATATAGAGCCCCACGGTGAGAAAAGTTTATTCTGATGGAGCAGAAGAATTCGGCCTGACAAATTAACCCCAGAGGATCATTTAGACGACACGACGCACCAGGGACAGACTCTCCTTTATGACGTAAGAAAATCAGCTCAAAACTTTTTAAAGTGTAAATATTTCATTAATAAGTATGGTCTGTGTTACAGTTTGTGGATATTCTGTTAGGAGTTTATTTAACGCTGTTTAATCAAGTTTTTTCCCCCAGACACAGCAGCAGAGATAGTAAACCCTCTGAAATCTCATTTATATTAAAAATACAGGTTAATAACGCGGAGCTGGTGTGTTATAACCGACGGAGGTCTGTCGAACCGTCAACAGGGCGCCGCGGGGACGGACTCGTGTTACACGGTAAGAAGAAAAAATCACATCATGACGTTTTTTTTTTTAAAGTGTAGGCTAAATATTTAATAAGTCGCATCTTTTCTTTCAGTTTGTGGCGAGACGTGACCGTCGCTCCTGCAAGATGCCCGGAGGTTCGAGGATATTTTGGACTGGTATTAATGAATGTTTTTGAGAGAGAATAATTGCGATGCATAAAAAGTTTATTCTGGTTTAACGAGAAGAAGAAGACAAATTAAGCCCAGAGGGTTATTAGACGACACGGGGAGCCGGAGAGAGAGAGAGTCGCCTTCATGAGGTAAGAAAAAAAGAAAAACAATGATTTAGTAATATGACTAAAGTTTTTAAAGGTCCGTAAAGTAAGAAAAAAAAACATATTGGCTATATAATGTCAGACGTTTCCCCACTCAGCCAAAAATTTATGCAAACAGTCAGCATCAGCTCGAAAAGTAGAAGTTTTTGTGGAGCTTTTCACAACCAAATAAGCGTTTAAAGCGTAAAACCCTCCGCCAGTTAGATTTCTCAATAAATGACCACCGACTGTTTCTATCAAAGATACGGCGTGTGAATTGTAAAAATTACAGCTTCTGTGTGTTTTCAGTGGAACTTCTGCAAAACAACCGCATTTAAATCTTTATCCACGTTAAAACGACTTTAGATTTATAATTATACGCTCTGAACAAATGCACAGATTCTACATGACACACTTTCCTCTTGTCACACTGACAGCAGTGTGTCGGCTCACAGGCTGTTAATGTTTTTGACAGAATTGGTCGGAAATGTGCAATTTTCAAGTGCCTGGTG
This sequence comes from Thalassophryne amazonica, assembly GCF_902500255.1. NCBI lineage: Eukaryota > Metazoa > Chordata > Actinopteri > Batrachoidiformes > Batrachoididae > Thalassophryne > Thalassophryne amazonica. Next base: position 16,977,489 of record NC_047108.1, read on the forward strand.
CAGCTTTTTACAAATCATAAAACAGCGGAGTAACAACAGCGAGTTTTAACATTAGAACTCTTACCCTCCTGATGTTGGTCAACTCGTGTATTTCAGATTCATTTTAATAAATGTTCACCTTTCTGTAGCAGTTGTTAGCTAAACTAGTTTGTTCATAATTACAAGCGGTTTTTAAAAACACGTTGTACAATTTTTACTGCGGATTATTCGCTGTTTAGGGTATTTCTACATGCCTTACACTGTAAAAAATAATAAGTTGACTTTACTAAAAATGCAAACTTGCTCCCTTACAAAGTAATTTATGTTGTCTTGAAGCAGATTTGATTACCTTAATTATTGCGAGTGTGCAGTACTCAAATACACTTAAAATCTAGATTACAGTAACTTGTTTATTTTGCTGTACTGAAAAAATTAAATTACAGTAATGTATTTACTGTGAGCATCCAGCAAGTGACGGCTTAATTCTCAAAATAGTTTTGTTCATTCATCATATTCAGGTCAACTTAATTTTCTTGAAGCTACAGCTTGAAAACTGAGTCTGGTTAACTTAATTCGTTTGTATGTTTGCATGCATTTACAGTGTACAGAGAGAGTGCGGCTCAAACCAAAGTCAAATTCCATGTATTCTGTGGATACTTGGCCATTAAAAGCTGTTCTGATTCAGATTCTGATAAACCAGAAAATGCTGATGAACCCTGTTTTATTTGAAACTTCAAAGTTGTTGCTTCAGTTCTCCGTCATTCAGTTATCTGTGATTTTCAGGGAACACTTGACATAAAATGCTGACGGCTGATTTTCATATTAAAACAATAGATGTCTCCCTTTTGGAAAGTCTCCCAAGAAATGTGATCGGTGAATCTTGATGTCTTCAGGGTGTATTAAAAACTAACCAGGAGAAAGCTGCTTTCAAGAACAGTTTCAGTTATTTTTTGACCCACTTCAGATGTTTCTTGGTCAGAATGAGGTGGTAAAGCAGGAACTTGCAGTGATACAAGTGAGCAAAGAAAATGTTTAGATTTAGGACTTAACATCCAAGCCGTTGGCATGTGAACGTTACCGTGAAGTGTTGAGATAAGGATTTGATGTTTGAATCCCAAAATGTGTAAAATATAATAAGTTGACTTTACAAAAAAATATGCGAACTTGTTGCCTTAAAAAAGTGGCTTTGAGCAGACTTGAGTTTATTATACGCAGCTGGAGACATAATCATCATCTATCAGCTAATTTACCGCGACAGCCTGATGGTTACCCTTTAATAAACATGAACATATGCTTTTTTCTTCATGTAAGTGGACCAAATTTGTGTTTAATAACCATGAACATATGCTTTTTTCTTCAGGTAACTGGAACAAGTACTTTTTCTTGTTTTCCTTCATGTATGTTGTGTTTAATAAACATGAACGTATACTTTTTTCTTCATGTAAGTGGACCAAATACTTTTTTCTTAATGTTTTCCTTCACGTATGTTGTGTTTAATAAACATGAACATATGCTTTTTTCTTCATGTAAGTGGACCAAATTTGTGTTTAATAAACATGAACATATGCTTTTTTCTTCATGTAAGTGGACCAAATTTGTGTTTAATAACCATGAACATATGCTTTTTTCTTCATGTAAGTGGACCAAATTTGTGTTTAATAAACATGAACATATGCTTTTTTCTTCATGTAAGTGGACCAAATTTGTGTTTAATAAACATGAACATATGCTTTTTTCTTCATGTAAGTGGACCAAATTTGTGTTTAATAAACATGAACATATGCTTTTTTCTTCATGTAAGTGGACCAAATTTGTGTTTAATAACCATGAACATATGCTTTTTTCTTCATGTAAGTGGACCAAATTTGTGTTTAATAAACATGAACATATGCTTTTTTCTTCATGTAAGTGGACCAAATTTGTGTTTAATAAACATGAACATATGCTTTTTTCTTCATGTAAGTGGACCAAATTTGTGTTTAATAAACATGAACATATGCTTTTTTCTTCATGTAAGTGGACCAAATTTGTGTTTAATAAACATGAACATATGCTTTTTTCTTCATGTAAGTGGACCAAATTTGTGTTTAATAAACATGAACATATGCTTTTTTCTTCAGGTAACTGGAACAAGTACTTTTTCTTGTTTTCCTTCATGTATGTTGTGTTTAATAAACATGAACGTATACTTTTTTCTTCATGTAAGTGGACCAAATACTTTTTTCTTAATGTTTTCCTTCACGTATGTTGTGTTTAATAAACATGAACGTATACTTTTTTCTTCATGTAAGTGGACCAAATACTTTTTTCTTAATGTTTTCCTTCACGTATGCTGTGTTTAATAAACATGAACAATTGCTTTTTTCTCTGTGTGTGACTTTAATGAATGTAATAAAGCACATATTCTAAACCTTATACAGCCTGTGTTCTTTCCTATAATATTGTTGAAAAGGGTAAATTGTTTTTCAAACGAGGTTTTTTGTGAAAAACACTTACTGGCACCTTTTGCTCTAAAAATACCATCTGGCCTGACACCCAGCCACCCTGCCGGGAGTGACGGAGAAGAAACTTTGTTTTTTTTCCGCCTTCATCACCTCGGGGCGGCATCTCCGATCAGCGGGTGTCCCGCCACACACACACACACACACACACACACACACACACACACACACACACACACACACTCACACACACACAGTTAGCGTCTGCAACAGGTTTTACAGCCGTGGGGTCATGTTTCCGCGAGCGGCTCTATGCGTGGGTATTTGACCGTCTTGCTGCAAAGACTTACAGCCGAGAGACGGCTATTTGTTTCCCTTCTTTAATTTACGAATTAAAAAACAGAAAAGGAAACGTAATAATTTAAGAATTAAAAATATTAAAGGGGCATTAAATAATAGACACTGATTTATGTTTAATTATTTCAGAATTAGTTAATTCTTTAATACATTAAAAAGATCTAGGTATTTTTAATCATTCTTTAATTCATGAAATAAAATGACATTAAAATATTAGACCCTGGGTGGGAGGGGAGGTATGGATTGGAGGCGGTGCTTGGCCGGGGTTAGGGGAGGAGCTTGGGGGGTGGGGCTAGGGGAGGAGCCAGGGGCGGAACTAGGGGAGGAGCCGGGGGCGGGGCTTAGGGGCGGGACATACTGACGTCATCGACTCAGATTGGATGTGACGTCATAAAGGGCGGGGGCTTGGATGTGGGACCAGGGGCGGGGCTTAGGGGCGGGGCATAGCGACGTCATCGATTATGATTGGCTGTGACGTCATAAGGGCGGGACTTGGATGCGGGACTAGGGGAGGGGCTTAGGGGCGGGACATAGTGACGTCATCAATTCTGATTGGCTATGACGTCATAGAGGGGCGGGGCTTAGTGACGTAGTCGATTTTGATTGGCAGCTGTCACTTTTTTGACGAAAGGTGGGTCAGTTTTCTCTCTCACAGGATACGCACGCGAGGCGCGGTAAGGCGTAGAAGTAAATGAAATATTGTAAGCTCAGAAAGGAGCTGGTGGAAAATAATATATTAAGCACAGGATACGCACGCGAGGCGCGGTAAGGCGTAGAAGTAAATGAAATATTGTATGCTCAGAAAGGAGCTTGTGAAAATAATATAGTAAGCACAGGATACGCACGCGAGGCGCGGTAAGGCGTAGAAGTAAATGAAATATTGTATGCTCAGAAAGGAGCTGGTGAAAAATAATATATTAAGCACAGGATACGCACGCGAGGCGCGGTAAGGCGTAGAAGTAAATGAAATATTGTACGCTCAAAGAGGGCTTGAAAAAAGTAATATATGAAGTTGCTGACAGCGCCGGAGAAGCTGTCTAACGTGAAGAAGAGATACATGCTTAAACAGAACACATTGGTGTTAAGTGAATAAAAAGGTTGTTTAAAGCCGCGGAGTGAAAAGTGGCAGAAGTCTAGATAGAGATATATAGAAAGTTATTTTTAATAATTTTTGTGTATAAAGCTTTTGAAGATTGGTGTGTGGGAGAGTGGAGAGTAATCTGTGTAAAGCTGTGAGAACTTGCAGGCTGGCTGACATACAAGATTAATGTGAAAGAGTACGAGGGGGAGGTATTTAGACCCAACAGGAGGACTTGGGAGGTGCATGACAGGCAGAGAGGAAAGTGTGAAACAGAGGCAGTGAAGAAAAAGACAGGAGAAGAGTGCTATGTAAATACAGAGAAGGTAGATATTATTTCAAAGAGAGAAAACTAATAAACAAACATAGCAGAAAAAGACGAGAAGCAGAAAGTTAAAAATAAAATAAAATAAAAATTAGAAGGGAAATAGAAAGTCGGGAGCAAAGACATTAGGAGGTGTTAGGGTTGTAAGAGGATTAAATAAATAAAGTTGGTTATAAATCAAAAGAGTTAAAGCTTAGATTATAGTGAAAAAGCTGACAGACTGATCAATGCTTGGGACAGTCTTTGATGGGAGACTTAAGTGATGATGAAATAATACTCCCAGAACATTACTTGACTGACGGAGACATCGAAACCCAGGGAATCAGGACACATTTTTGGCTGGAAAGGACCTATTTTGACAGGGTAGGAGCAGAACATTGGCAGGACGAACAAGAGATCAATCAGAAATTATGGCAGATTACTAAGGTAATCAATCTGAAGCAAAAGAAAGAACAATTCCCTCTAATTAATTGGGAGCTGCTGATAAGACGTCTGTGGCATCAGGGTTTAACCCCGTGGCTGGAGCTGCTTTGTGCTGACCCTAATAAAGAACTTAGCATACCATTAAATCATTTAGTAACACTACCAACCGATCCAGGTGAAGAACTGTTTCCTAGGTTGACTCTGACTGTGGTCCCAAGGAAGGTTCGGTGGGAAACAGGTAAATTTTCATATTTAGTTAAAGAAAAAGAAGACGGGCATAGCAGTTGGAAATTTAATCCTTTTAAGGGTTTAAAATACAAAACAGGTGTTACAGCCAGCAAGTTATTGGTCTGGATCAGGACAGCCCCTGAGGGACTACCAGAACACCATAGAAACACCTCACATAGCGTTTGTCAGGGTTACATGGGTAACTCTCAAGGTCAAGGTCGGGAAAGTACCCCGCTAGACTTAGTACTAAGAAAATATCCAGGAAAACGCACTAAGGCCAACCAATGTATGAGAAAGTGGCACAAAAGGTCACATGGGGGCAGGCAATGGCCTTTGGAGGGATCATTTGATCCGGTGATGTGTGAAGCAGTTGCGGTAGAAATACAGAAAAAAGAAATTAAAGATCAGCAGAAGAACGTAAAAAACAACAAAAAACGCACTGAAGAAAAAGAAGTTTTAGCCTTGTTCAAGCAGGAAGCACAGAGGCTACAGCAGAAAAGAGAAAAAATGACAGAGGAAAGATCCAAAGAGACTAAAGCCAGTGCACCGAGCTGGGAAGCAGAGCCACCCCCATATAAACGTCATGATATGGGAAAGACAGCTGGACAATTTGTATTAGGAACTCGTGAAGAGGACCAAGGCATGGATGTGGAGGGCAAATTCACACTGACACTAAACGCTCGAGAGCCACAAGGAGACAGGTCCTCAGTCTGTCAAATGGATCATACAAGGTCTCCAAGTCCGAAAGTAAGTGGTCGCACACCACGACCAGCAGGGGGGGCCACAAATAACAGTGACACGGAGGCAGACGAGGATAAAGAGAGAGACCTGAAGGCTCCGCCTGCACATCGAGGTCCACTGAAAACCGTCCCCTCCCACCATAAGTCAGCCGACTGGACCTTCACAGGCTATAGAGGCTCCGAAGAGTGGCACAAGAGCTTCTGTGACACACTGGATCTGGCCAGAAGAGATAATGAAGAACTAGCAGAGCAACTTCGGCTAGCAAAGGAAAGAATACAAAGACATAGGGACGCCGAGGAAAGAAGAATATTACAACAATCGACGCCCAATCAAGGGAATCACATTATACAGCCACCCACCCGAAAATTTCTGGTGAGATCATCATTGAGACTGCAAAAGAGGCCCGACTCAGGCAAAGACAACAATGTGTAGCCAAAGACATAGCGGCTTTAGAACAGAATATAACCGACTGGATGGACTGCCTGGAGCCAGTCAGTCGCACTCGATCTGGAAGACAGTATGGAGTCCGCACAGAAGAAGAGGAGAACGAAGACCTCATATGCCCATTGGTGGTTAGAAATGGTCATCATGTGTATACCCCATGGAGCTGGACAGACATGGTGGGGCTGGCCAACAGGCTGCCAGACATCACCCAAGGAGCTGGGAGATGGATAACTGCCTTAGAAGAAGGCACTGCAGGGGTAACCTTGTCTTTAGGTGACATAAAAGCCTTGCTAATGCATGTCATGGGAAAACATGACACTGAAGAATTAGCAGGAAAGGTTGGACTAACACAAATGATGGGCACTAATCAACATGATGAAGTCCCCTTTAATCGCTATAGAAACTCCATGTGGGAAGGACTGAGAAGAAAGTACCCTGAGGTCTTGGATCCCTCTAAATTGGATGATGAGGAGTGGACACCTGAAGAGTGCCCAAAGAAGTTCCTGCACCGATTCCAGAAGAGATGGGTGGAGGAAACAGGAAATGCATGGAACCATTCTCCAGCAACTGAAATCCTGTTTAAAATAACTGTAAAAAAGGCTCTACCAGATGAGGTTCAGAAAGCCCTAGATGGAGTCGTGGGACTATCAAAAATGAATTGGGCTTTATACTCTGAGCATATTTGTCACCATCTTGAAATCTACAAGAAAGAAAAACAAAAAGAAGAAGATGCAGCAAAATCCCTGACGAAAAAATTGGTGCAGATGCAGTTGGGAGAGCTAACCAAAGTCAAGAAAGAAAAAACAAAGACCCAGGCACCAATGATGACCCCTGTTCCTTCTGAGTCAGCAAGCCTAGGCCCTACGGCAAACACTGCTGCCACCATACAGGCACCTGTGGTAACAGCCACACAGAGCCCCCAAGGAGCAGCAGGGAGCACTGCTGCAGGAGAAGTCTCAGCACCAGTGGAGCATCACTATCACTACCATAGCACTGGCACACCCGGAAATGGACCCACCTACAGTCATGGGTGGAGAGGAGAGTCACGGAACTTTCAAGGTCAAAGAGGAGGGTGGCGAAGAGGATCTCGCCAACCTTCATTTGGAAACAGATTCCAAAACTCAGCTCCCAGGAACAGTCAAGCGGGACCGCCTATGGGACCAACACCCCCAATAGGGGATCAACCCTCTAATGAGTGTTGGAGCTGTGGACAACCTGGACATCGAATGAGAAATTGTCCGGCCCGACCTTGGGTTGGACCCTCTGCCTATTGGCAATAGGGGGGCCTAGAGAAGACAGAGGGGGAAACGGTGGCATTGGCTATTTCGATGATACCTAAGGAAGAGCCAACCGTCACTGTTAATATACAAAACAGAGATTTCCCTTTCATGGTGGATACAGGGGCAACATACTCTTGCATAGGGAAAATGGGCGCTCATCTCCCCCTCTCTGGGTCTGTAATTAAGACCATCGGCTTCTCTGGGAAGACTCAAATAATACCGTTTACACGCCCACTTCCTGTAACGATTGCAGGAAAAACAATTGAAGCACCCCTGTTATACTCACAAAATACACCTGTGAATTTGCTGGGAAGAGACATTTTATGTAAGCTACAAACCCAGATAGTGTGTACCCATCAAGGACTGCAAATACACTTTCCCGACGAAGCACTCGCCAACATTATGGTGCTTATGGACATGGAAAACAAGGTCCGACCTGTGCAACCCATGGTATACTGGCTGAAGTTACAACCAGAAAATTCAAATCTTCAACTGGAATGGGAAAAATGGAAGCCCTGGGCAGAACAACACTATGAAGCAGTATGTACACCTAGTTTACCTTTACATGTCACCCTGATGTTCGACGCCAAACAAGAACAAACTGACTATGCATGCTGCTGGGATGCATTGATGAATCAACGGCTGTTTCACATAACCACCACAGAAATTTATTTAGGCCCCCAAGGGGCCGCAGCTTCTGTCAAGCTAACTTCAGCTGAACAACAATGGTATCAAGTGCCGAATGCCACACCTCATGTGACCCTTTTAGTCTCAGAAAAGTACGAATCCCATGACCTAGATCCAATGGTAAAGACAGCCTCAGAAGTTGAAGAATGGCAAAACATGGAAAGTCCACAAGTACATCTGTCAAAAGACCAGCAGTTTATACGAATTAATTTAAAAGTAAATGATGAGGCTATAGCTCAAAAAGTGGAGCTCAATCCTAGACCAGAGGGACAGATGGTGTTATCGGCCCAACAAGAGAAATTGTTAGAGCAAATACCACCAGTGGTGTGGTCCAAAAGCAAAACGGATGTAGGACTAGTAAAAACAGCCTTACCAGTAAAAATAAAAGTAAAACCGGGAGCAAAACTGCCTCACCAAAGGCAGTATCCATTAAAACCTCAGGCTATTGAAGGCATAAAACCAGTAATTAAGGGACTAATGGCAGCTGGAGTTCTAATAAAAACTGCAAGCCCATGCAATACTCCTATCTATCCTATCCCTAAAAACAATACCAAAGAGTATCGGCTGGTACATGATCTGCGTCCTATCAATGCAATAATAGAAATGGATGCACCTATAGTACCTGATCCGCATACTATACTATCAAGCATCCCTGCTGGAGCAAAATGGTACACAGTAATTGATCTGTGTTCAGCCTATTTCAGTGTGCCTGTGCACCCAGACTCACAACATTTGTTTGCATTCACATTTCTGGGACAACAGCTAACGTATACACGGCTACCTCAGGGACTGAACCTGTCCCCAGCCATCTTTAACAAAGTCCTGGCTGAAGATTTACAACACCTTGACATACCCAGTACATTGGTGCAATATATGGATGATCTCCTTATTGCATCAGAGACTCAAGAACAGTGTGAAAAAGATTCATTAATTGTATTGCATGCATTGGCAGATGGAGGTCATAAAGTAAGTAAGGACAAATTGCAGTTCTGCAAACAACAAGTAGAATACTTGGGAAGACAGTTGTGTGGGACCACGCGATGTATAGCCCCAAGCCAAGTGGAGGCTATAATCAAGGCTCCCAAACCCCAAACAGTGGGACAGATGCTTTCATTCCTTGGGATGGCAGGGTACAGTCGGCCGTGGATTTGTGATTATGCTATAAAAACTGCACCTTTGCGTGCCATGATTAGAGCAGTGGGGCAAACAAGCAATGCAGCTCTCCTCGTCTGGACAGATCAGGCAACGGGAGCTTTTGAGGCCCTAAAAACAGACATGCAATCTGCTCCCGCGTTAGGTAACCCAGATTATGGGAAACCTTTCCATTTGTATGTTACTGAAAAAACTGGATATGCTTGTGCTGTACTAATGCAGGAAACAAATGAAGGAAAACAACCATTGGCCTATTATAGTACAAAGCTTGACAACATTGAAACAGGATTGCCACCATGCTATCAGGGTCTAGCAGCAGCTGCTTTTGCATTTCAAAAAGCATCATCCATAATCATGGGACATGCAGTAACGTTGTACACGTCGCATCAGTTACATGCCCTGCTAACCAGTCAACGTTTTGTCTTAACACAAGCTAGACGCACTGGATATGAAGTTGTGTTGTCCGCTCCAGAAATAACAATACAACGTTGTCACACGGTGAATCCCGCCACCAAATTGACCACACCGTTAGATGGTACTCCACATAACTGTGTGGCAGAGACAGAGAAATTTTTGAGAGCCAGAGAACATTTGTATAATCATGCCATAGATGCAGATCTAACCCTGTTCGTGGACGGCTCATGCTTTCGGGATGCCGCGGGATTGCATGCGGGTATGGGGATTGTTAAACTAAACACGGATGGCGAAACCTTTGAATTACTGGAGTCCCAAGGAATTGATCAGCCTTGTTCAGCCCAACTGGCAGAAATCAAAGCCTTAACTATGGCTTGCCAGATAGCTAAAGATCAACGTGTTAATATCTACACAGACTCAGCCTACGCTTATGGCGTATGTCATGTACATGCAAACATTTGGAAACAAAGGGGATTCCTGAGAGCAGATGGCACCCCTGTCACTCATGGAGAAGCGATTTCCCAACTGTTACAAGCTCTCCAATTACCGTCTGAGGTAGCCATCATTAAATGTGCAGGTCATCAAAAGAATAATAACATCATAGCTCAAGGTAACAATCTAGCAGATGACGCAGCTCGCAAAGGAGCACAAGGAGAAAATATGTTTCCCCTGCTAACCATCCAAGATTGTGCCCCACTGGTTTCACTTGACGCACTGATAGTGGCTCAAAGTAGGGCCAGTGGAGAAGAAAAACGAATGTGGGTTAAACGAGGCGCTATTGAGACACGCAGTCAGGGGCCAGCGGACAAGCTGTGGCGCAGTAGTCATGGACATTTTGTGTTACCCACCAATTTATTACAACATGCAATCATTTGGGCCCACGGACCCGATCATTGTTCGCGAGTCCAAATTATGAACAAACTAAAAGCTGTCTGGTGGTCACCATATATGGCAGCAACAGTGGACCGTTTGTTGAATGAGTGTGAGGTATGTGCACAGTACAATGTCCGGAAATCATTCACAGCCCCTTTAGCCCACATTCCGGTCCCTGATGGGCCATTCAGACATCTTATGATGGATTTCATAGACATGGGAGCTGAAAATCGAGTTAAACGAATGAGATATGTTTTGGTAGTGATATGCAGATTCAGCCGATGGATTGAGGCAGTAGCCTCTGCAAATCAAGACCATAAAACGGTAGCCAAATTCTTGTGCCGAGACGTCTTTCCAAGATTTGGCATTCCAGATACTATCTCATCTGACAACGGTAGGGCTTTTGTAGCCAAGGTTACACAAGAAACATTCAAACAATTGGGTATCAAACAGAAGTTTGGGTGTGTTTATCACCCCCAATCAAATGGGGCGGTGGAACGGGCTAATGGCATTTTAAAGAACAAACTAGCAAAAATCATAGCAGACAGCAATGGCAAACTAACCTGGCTGGATGCGTTGCCGCTTGCTTTATTGTCAATGCGCTCACAAACTAACCGACTAACCCATTTGACACCATTTGAAGCTCTTACAGGTCGGCCGATGCCTATTCCATACCTGAGAGGACCCTACGAAGGACCATCGCTGGAGCAGCTACAAGACGAATGGCATAATTATCTGAGACAGTTAACCCAAATACACAAAACTATCTTTTTGCAGGTCAAAGGTGCTACAGAAGACAGAGAAGCAGAGATTCCACTCGAAAATCAGAGCATCCAGCCTGGTGATCTGGTTTACGTCAAGGTGTTCAAAAAGAAGTGGGACAGGCCCCGCCGAGAAGGTCCTTTTAAAGTTATTCTTGCCTCACGTACAGCAGTCAAAGTAGACGGTAAGGACACTTGGTTTCATTTAAACCACTGCTGTAGGGTTGGTGGCCCAGCGCCCCTGCGGCCTCGGCAAGCTCGTCTTGGCAGAGCCGCCGGGCCAAGGGGGGAAGCAGGAGAAGCCAGAGACCCTACAGCAGCACCGAGGGACGGCCACGCCTCCCTGCAGCCAGAAGAAGCACCGAGGGAAGGCCACGCCTCCCTGCAGCCAGGCGAACACCGGCCAAGGCGCTCACAGAGACTGATTGAACAAAGACGACGCACAGCTTCAGAGAGTAGTGGATCCCTGCCAGATAGAGCAGCGACAGACTCAGATGCAGACTCAGAGACAACTGGAGACGTAGGCCAACAGACAGACAGAAATACAGAGCGACAGATAGACAGGCCACAGGAGACATCAGACTCGGACAGCAACTCAGTAGATTTACCGACAGAAGAACCGCAGGAAGTACAACCCAGACAAAGCACAGATACACCACACATCCCTAGTGACAGCTCATCTAGTGACGGCTCACTTAGTAGCACATCTAGTAGCACATCTCAACAGTCATCAGAGCAATGATTAAGGAATTATTCAAGGGATTGACAGTACTACTGGTGGTCAGTATGGGAGAAAATAGACATCCAAAACATACAACGGACTGTGCCGTGGCCATGGCCGCAATAGCAGCTAAACAAGGCATTCTAAACACAGGAAAAACATATAATTTGGTATACATTAAATCAAAAGCCTACAAGAACATAGGAATACAGGGAAAGCTGGGGGATTACATATTAGGCGAAGCCATTAGCATCAAATGTGAAGAGGAGGGAACACTCAACATAGAGGTAATTTGTGATAAAAGAGGATGCAGGGAAACCAAGCAAGACGTAACTGTTACAGTACATGAAGCCACAAAATGGGTAAAAATCAAACCAAGGAAAAAGAGGACAATTAGAAGCCTAGAAACAAGCAGTCACTTAGGGAGATGGGATCCCAGTACAGACCTAGCCCGCACACAAGGGTTGAAGACCAATTTATTTTACCAATGGTTGAAATTTTCGGCTAGGCAGATCAGTGAAAAGCCTTGCATAGCCTGTCACCGGAAAGGTGTGATACCTCAGGCTAAACCCCTACCTGATATCAACAACTGTTATAGGAGTCCCCAACATAACTCAGACCAAGCAGAATGCTATACACAATGTGTTATGAAAATGGCAGTAGGTGATGAAAAATATGCTGCCGACAGTAAACTTTGTCCAGTGCCCCTAAGTACAGAAGGAACCGTTCCACCTATGATTAAAATAGAGAAAGGGATGATACACCCATTCTGTATAGCTAAAGGCTTAGTAGCACAATACATAAGCGATTGGCAGGTAGGGACGACCCAGCCAAAACACCACATACAGTGTATGCAAAAGCAGCAAGAATACAAACCGGCCAAAACAGCATGGAACATTACCGTCTGTCACACCCTGCCAGCAGCAGGCATACAGTGTGAACAAATAGTACCGGCCACAGGGGGGTCGGTAATTGGACTGAATCTCACCCATGCTTCATGGGTATCTACTCCAAATTTAGCTAAGGGAACGGTACCCTTAGCTGACATCTTTTGGATATGCGGACAAAGAAGGAAACTCCTGTCATCGCTGTCCCCTAATTGGAAGGGCCTTTGTGCTCCTGTGATGCTCACAGGAGCTATAACAGTAATTGAAATGCCAAATTCAATACAACCCATGCCACAGAAACTTCGTAAGAAAAGAGGAATAATGACGTTTAAAACAGACTACAACATCACAGTAAGAAACGGGATACCAGAAGGGATACCCCGACAGTTAGAAGCCATAGACAGTAGCAGAGTTAAAGCAGATGAAGATGCGGATAAATGGGGATGGGCATTGGCTCTGTTCGGGGTTACTCCAAAAATCCGTTCTAGGTTCCAGGAGGTGCAGTGGATTAATTACTTGTGGTATAATCAACAAAGATACCTGAACTGGACATTGGCAGCAGTAGGAGCCTTAACCGAACAACTGCACGCCACCTCGCTAATGACAATGCAAAATAGATTAGCTATTGAGATGATGATGGCTGATGAACAAGGAGTTTGTATTATGATCAAAGCCACCGAATGTTGCACAGCTATTCCCATGCGTACAGGGGAAGACGGAAATTTGACAGAGCTCTTAATCACACTTGAGGAGATGCAACAAGAACTGTTAAGTAACTCCATAGGAGGGAGAAATGAAACTGACGATTCTGGATACATTGTAGGGAATGGAATGAATATTGGCCCACTGTTTTCACTGTTTGGGACTCTAAGGAGAGGGTGGATATCATGGAAAGACTGGTTGTACCAGATAGGTGTAATCTTGGCACTAACAGGGGTGGCGGTCTTGCTGGTAATATGTTGTGGTATTCCCTTGATAAAATTTCTGGTCAATAAATTGATTTCATCCACAGTAGGACAGCTCCCACTGCTAGCCATCCGAGCCCTAGAAGAAAGCACAAACGAAACAGACAGAGAACCAGAATATATGGAAATGGATGAAATACCAATTATCCTCCCCGACAGCCCCCAGCTCCCTAATATTGTGGCGTACACCCCAGATAGGGAGGACTGGGATGGACCGTGCTTGGTGATATTGTAGACGAGGAAGAAGACATGCACGCACATTTACATTCACACACATGCACCCACAAAAATGAGGGATAGGATAGACAATATCTGAAAGAATGACATGGAGCTGTAATAATGAACGTATATGTATATTACTAGGACACAGGAGTATGGCTGAGAGACCAGACTCCCCTGATCAGGGACCTATGCCTGATCTGCCTCTATCAAGTCTGATTGGACTCTCAGAACTGTTTGGAGAAGAGGATATGCAGGAGGGATGGTCGAGACATGATTGGTCGCCACAGCCGCCTTCCATCCAGCAGCTAAACCAGTTGGCAACAGAAGGATCTTCATCGTTCCAGCACCTGGCGATGACGGCTTCACAGAATCTGCCTGCAGCAAGAGTCGGCCCGAGGACTCCACCATCACCTGAAGGACCCTTTGGACTCAGGAACACACCCCTTCCGCAGATGCCATGGAGACAGTCACATGTGCCAGTGGCAACGATACCCTCCAGGGGAGGCAGCCAAGGTCGGCCATATGCAGCAACTGCCCGAGTGCATCCTAGACCCAATTCACTGCTAGGACCTGTCCCCAGCTTTCCACCCCCAAGGCAGGAGAGATATTCTGATCAGCCCAGTACCTCTGGAGGAGGATCAGCAGGGGTAGACCTTAGCCGAACTCACCACCAGGACAGAGGGGAGCTTTGTACAGGCTGCTAAATGCCCAGAGTGTCCCACCCACTTGCCTGTGCGACATCAACAATACTCCCCCCACACACGAAATGCCTTCCCCCTTGTACTTCCTGTCCCCTGGACTGCACAACCTTAATCTGGTCATGGTCACCCCACAGGACATGGCAATCTTGGTTCGAGAGCTTCGTCTTCCACAAGAGTCTGTTCCAAAAACCTTGGAGCAGCTCCTGCCCCTCACAAATCACATTCCCCATGAGCTATTTGAGGAAATCATGCCACAACTAAGTCAGACAGCTGCATACCTGTTCAGGATACACCGTGACAATGCCAACATCTCTTGTGCTCAGGAGGGCCTCCATACTCAACTGTGTGGTCTTCAGTCTAGTATGGACATGCTAGCCTGCATGATGGAGCATATGGAAAGGGAACAGCTAGGGCTGGCCACCACCACCCTGAATGTGGGCAAGAATTCTCTGGGGGCCCTGTACAACCTGGCCAAGCAGCACAAGGAGCTGGAAAGATCCATCAGAGAACTGCACGACTGTCTGAAAGCCAGAATTCCTGATCCTCCCCCCACTACCCCTGAAAGGCCAACCTCCCCATGTTCCCCAACTTCTCCCAAAACTTCAGATGCTGAGTAAATGCTGAGGAGTGCGGACTGACGTAATGGCACTGAACACGGACTATGATCTTGGTTCTTGAGTTTGAATTGCGGACTGGTTTCAGAAATCTGAGTGTAAATAAAACAAAGAAGGATATATGTTAGTAACGAAAGTTGGGTAAATGTCTGTCCTTACCATCATCTGCGTAACACAGATAAAGCTAAATGCATACACATAGATATCACATTGCAAAGTTATAAAAAGGGGACCCTTACACGGCGTGTTTGTAGATTTAGTAGTAAAGATGCACCATAGGGACCCCTTTTTTCTTAAATTATAGCATGCCTCAAGAGACATGCATTGCCTAAATTTGGTGTCTGGCCAAAACGGGCATTAGAAAACAAGCTGAAAAAGAAGAAAAACAAAGTGGAGAATGTTGAGAAATGGCCTATAATGAAAACCATTATACGACTGACTAAGGCAAATGACTTCAGGACGGACATGAAGGGAAACCATTTATTGTGTTTATCATTTAACTAGACATAGCTGCGCTAACCTTAGAATAGTTACTTGATTGGTTGACTAAATAGTGGTAACGTAGGGGTTATTTGATGCATTTAAATAATAAATGTGTGATGCTTTAACAAAATAATATGTAGAACCAAGTATAATGGGTTGGAGCCTCTGGTTGAGTGAGTCAATAGATGCCAGAAGATGATTGGTTGCACTGATGTCAATGTGAAGCCTTTACTTTGCCATGATTAAGAGGTTGATGTAACTTGTTTTATGTGGCCATTTTAAGTGCCTTGAATTACACCAAAACTCAATGTTTGAATGTCACCTTGTGTTGATATAATCCAGCTAATTGCTCACCTTGTGCCTTAGTATGTAGGTTCACCTGCACTGCAATATATTTACCGTGTGAAGTATCACTGATATTCATATCCGCACCAGAGTTATCAGTAAGTCGAGTGCTGTGTTTTTCTTTTATATTGCAATGCACAAATGAGGATGTCTTGTCAGTAAACAACCCAAGAGTATAGTTGATGTAATGGGACTCTTTCGAGTCCCAGAGGACGGACTGTAGAAGAATTTTTAGGTCCATATTTGAACTGTGATGAACTATCAAGTGTCCTGATCCGAACTGTATGTCCTCTGGTTGAACTAGCAGGTGTTCAACCCAAAAAAAGGGCTCTATTAGTCATTTAGTCTGTCAGGGGCTTTCCAAGGCCTTTTAGGTGCTTTCCCGCAGGCCGCGTGCAGGGGCCTCAGGCCAGCTGCACGTGTGGCTGAGGCCACGTGCGGAGGGGGCCTCAGGCCAGCTGCACCTGTGGCTGAAGGTCTTTTAAAAAAATCAGTTGTAAATCCTTCATGTTTTAATGGGAGCGTTTGTCACATTGAAATAATGGCCTAACACCTGCTTAGGGTTCACTAGAGGACGCTTCCAATAGAAAACCATGTCTTGGGAATGAAATAAATAAAAAAGTCGAAGGAGGAGCGATGCCCGCGGGTCTCCAATAAATAGACGAGCGCGGTTGTCATATTCAGTCTCTCTAGAGGACTCAGTTTGTCTAAGCTTTGTGTCGAAGGCTTAAATAAACTTAAAAACTCTGTGCATTTTATCTTGCTTAAGGCTGAATTATTCTAAAGTGTTGTGTCATTTTCTAGCATATCACTTGCAATTAGTTTGTGTTATCTAAAAGACGACATCCTGAGAAGACTAAAGACGAGCCGCGACAGTACCATCCCCAGACAAACGGACAGGCAGAGCGAGCGAACCAGGATTGGGAGCAGGCCCTCCGCTGCGTGACCTCCGCGCACCCGACGGCCTGGAGTAACCATCTGGCCTGGATCAAGTACGGTCATAACAGCCAAATTTCATCTGCCACCGGCCTCTCCCCGTTTGAAGTGTGTCTGGGGTACCAGCCCCCATTGTTTCCAATGGTGGAGGGAGAGGTCGGGGTGCCCTCGGTCCAGGCCCATCTGAGGAGGTGCCGTCGGGTGTGGCGTACCGCCCGCTCTGCCCTGCTGAAAGCCCGGACGAGGGCCAAGGCCCATGCAGACCGCCGGCGTTCCCCGGCCCCTGCATACCAGCCCGGGCAGGAGGTTTGACTATCCACCAAGGACATCCCCCTGCAAGTGGAATCCCATAAACTCAAGGACAGATTCACTGGACCTTTCCCCATTCTCAGTCCTCAGTCCAGCCGCAGTGAAGCTGAAGCATCCAGCTTCACTGCGGATTCACTCTGTCTTCCACGTGTCCCGCGTCAAGCCCTACCACTCCTCACCACTCTGCATCCCCGGACCGGCGCCACCGCCTGCCCGGATTATCGACGGGGAGCCTGCCTGGACCGTGCACAGGCTCCTGGACGTCCGTCAAAAGGGTCGGGGGTTTCAGTATCTGGTGGACTGGGAAGGTTATGGACCCGAAGAGCGCTCCTGGGTGAAGAGGAGCTTCCTCTGTGAAGAGGAGCTGGGTGAAGAGGTCTTCCTGGACCCGGCCCTCCTGGCCGATTTCTACCGCCGTCATCCCAACAAACCTGGTCGGGCGCCAGGAGGCGCCCATTGAGGGGGGGGGGTCCTGTTGTGTGGGCCACAGAAGAGGAGGTACTGCTGGCCCACTACCAGAGGGTGCCCTGCCTGAAGTGCGGGCTTCAGGCACGAGAGGGCACCGGAACAACTGGGAGTGACAGCTGTCCCTCATCAACAGCACCAGCTGTCACTCATCTTCTCTGAAATCACTTCGCCATAAAAGCCTCTTCACCTCACTGCCGAGAAATCGTCTACCATTAAGGTAAACAGCTCAGGCTGGGAAAGACACAACAGTTGTACGTCTTTACTTCTGTGTGTGTGTGTAACGTTGATTTTGCAGATGTACCTGATTATACGAGAGGAATAGTCGTGTGTTGGGGAGTTGGCGTACTCCGCTCCTCGGATTGGTGACTATTTAAGTATAACAGCAGTATCTGCATGTATCTCTGGACTGTAGTGATTAAGAGGTGGAGGTGTTTCCCACCCTCTTCAAACTGTTTGCTGGGTGTTCACGCACCCACCATCACTTGTCTGTTCTCTCTGCCAGCAGTACCCGATCTGACAGCCGGAGGCAGTGTCCACCTGGGGACTCTACGCTTGGTGGCTCCGGGGCGCTCCAGATCCGTTGGTGGTGGAAAGCGTGTGGGGATCCGGCTCTTCTCTGGACAGGTGTCTTCTATCCTCGAGCCTGCCCACACGTCACCTTGATTAATTGACTGCTGTACCAAATTGTGTTGTCTGTTGTTTCAGTTGTGCACATTCACAACATTAAATTGTTGGAGTTTGACTTATTCCTTTGTCCGTTCACTTGCGCCCCCTGTTGTGGGTCCGTGTCCATACACTTTCACAACAAGTTATTTCCAACGGTGATTACAGCAACCAGCTAATAATAATAACAACAATAAAACAGTGTTATATTTAAGTTGTTTTGTAGTCAAAAAGCTGCTAACTTTGTGCTCCTCGCCTTTGTAAAAAATGAAAATATTCTATTCATTGTTTAAAATAAAACTTAAAAATTCAGTTTTCTGTGAAGTTACAGAAGAATGCTGACAAAAAAACGAAATATTTCAAATCAAGTAGCAAATTAAAAAAACTATTTGCTACTTTTAATAATTCCACTGCAAACTGAACATTTAAAAGAAATTTACAAAGTCTACGTTTGTTCAGAACAATTAAGCTTTTAAAAGTTTTACACGTGCGTTTGTTGAAATCATTTTAGGTAAAATAAAATGTTTGATTAATCAGATCTGTAAAGTTTAAACATTTAAATCTTTACAATGTGTTGAAGAATCATCAGGTAGATGTTTAAAATCAACTTCACTTCACAACGTCCTCAAAGTGAAGAAGACAAGCAGCTGCTTTGTAGACAAATGAAACAAGTCGTCCACTCGTCCGTTTATCGTTAAAGACATTTGTAGAAGAATAAAATAAAAGTTTACTGACTGAGGAAGAAGAAGCAGGTCGCAGTCTGACGGAGGCTCATGGTAATGTGTGATGACTTCACGCTGCCTCGTTTATCTTTAAGGACAAAACAGGAACTTCACAAAACTTAGTTCTCCACACGAGGCCAGAACAGGAAGGTTAAAAAAAAATGGTGAGAAAGTCACAGATGCTAAAGGAGGCGGGCACATCTTGACACAACAGGCAGAAACCTGCCTGAGTGGCGTCACACAGGAGGTCGAGGTTTTTATTTAACGTGGGTAACCAACGAAAGCCCGGAGGTTGTTTCCAGAAGAGCCCACAGCACGTGCCTCTGCTTCCAGTTGGAAGCGTGGCTGCAAACCCGGATGTACTTTAATTTTGTTTCATTCTGTTTAGTTTTCCACATCCTGACTATAAAATACCAACTGCTGTTATCCATTTTCATCCAAATCAGGTAAGTTGTGTTGCCTAAAACACTCGTATTTCAGAGCAAATTTGTTAAATTATGCGTTTATTACAGCTGCATTTTCTGATGGATGTCACCTTCAGACTTTCTGCACAGCAAATGAGGTTTTTCTGAGTTCATGAAAAAGTCACACTTGGGCTAAAAATGTGATAATACAACTTTATGCAGCGAAAAATAAATGTGCATAAAATCAGCAAATGAGGTGGAGGGAACCAGCCCACATCTTTATGAGCCAATCAGAAGAGCTCAGTGCAAAGAGCTCTCAGCCAATGAACTGGAGTAACTCACTGCTGATTATCAGCCTCCATTTCTGCTCTGTTAGAGGAAGCAGGGCCTAGCCAGACCACCAACACACTAAATAATTACACTTGCGTTACACGCACACAATATACAAATAAAGTCCACTCAGGATTAACTCATGAACTCAGGCTGAATTCAGTGGCGGTCCTAGAGTCATTTACTTCCCGGGCGAAACCCTCTGCGTGCCCCCCCCCGCGCACACTAACGTGGCCACCACCTCCACCCCACCACCCATGAAAACACTAACTTCGTCCAGAACACCCACAATCCCACAAATTAACTCACAACAGCTATTTTCAAGAACAAATTTCCGGTTTTAATGACTACTGCAATAACAAACACAAAGATAAACAATAATTACTTCAATAAAGTTTTTGAACATAAAAAAGACAAATACTCAGTGACTTCACATTACAACTATGTACAGTACAGGTATTTAAGAAAGCACAACTGCACTACAGCACCACCCGATAGTCAAAATATTGCACGTCATTCAGTTTTACCAACAGAGTGCACTTTGCATTATCATAGAGTTCCATTCACCATAATGAACAAGACTTAAACCTCCATTAAAGTCGCACCATATAAATAAGTGCTCACTATCCGTGATGTGAAATTCCATCGAGTAGGAGCATTTCTGGGCAACCTTGAGCAGCCTGCAGACTCAAGAAAAGACATCCTCTTTGTGGATTTTGAGAAAAATGTGGCAAACCCAGAGAGTGATGCAAAAAATATTCTGCACTCAGATAAGCATTTAGCCCCCTGAGACAGAACCAGATTCAGTCTGTGTGCATAGCAATACACAAACATTGCACTGGGGGCTATTGCTTTAACTTTGGCCTGCAAACCATTGAGAGCTGAAGCCATGACAGCAGCCATGGCTTCTTCATGGCTTGACCGGTCCACAACATTCAAATTGTCTGCCATTATGTGCAGCTTGCTACCTAGCTAGCTCGCTAGCTGGGACTGGCGCGAGGCTAGTGTGACGTGTGTCCGCCTGTGAGTGCTTTGTGACGGTGGAGGAGCTCAGCACCCGCTGCTCGGTAGGGACAGAAACTGCGATAGAAGTCAGAAAGAGTGATAGAAGTCAGTCTCCAAACACAAGCAGCTACAAAAAAAAAAAAACACCAGAAATAGAAGCTTGATTTGTCGCTAGTCGTTTTTAACAAAGAAAATGCCGCTAAGAGGATTAGGAAAGCCTCAGAACAGAATGAAAATTAAACAATGCTCCCACAGATGTTTACACCAAAAGATCGCTGATTCGCTCACTTCGCTGTCAATCAAAAAGGGATTCAGCCTCAGACAGATCATCCAATCATCATGCAGAAGCTGAGCGTCCGGGCCAGCTGAGGCCAGCCCACTGCCCCATAGACCCCCAGACACGCTGAGCGTCCGATGGGCGGGACAAAGCCCAGCATTTATCCAATGACTCGTCTCGTTTCACTGCACTCTTTGCTTCGCTATTGAACGCTGAGCGTCCACACTGTTTAAAGCATTGTGAAGCTGCAGGTTTGAGTGAGAGGAAAGCCGCGTCGTTACCAGTGATAAGAAGCTGATTCTGAACAAAAGTTGAGCGCGTTGTAGCGCATATTTAGTCAATGACGTACACACAACAGTATATATTTGATCACTTATTTTTTGACATTTTAGGGGAAGCTGAGCTTCCCTTGCAGTCTTAGAGCAATCGCCTCTGTAGTAGTGTAGTACTTTGTAGTCAACATTTCAATGACTATTACAGCGTTCCACTGGTGGAACGGCGTCGGCGTGTATTATGGGGCTACCATTCTGTTGGCTAACACAGAGCCCAACATTAACCCAAGGTGATGACAGCAATAACTTTAAAAGTTTAAGCCTAATCTTATGCTGAAATTAATTTCGGCTAGGCCGTCCGATTTAGCAAACAGGTTATCATCAGGTTAGTTAGGCCACTAATTCATCATGTCACTCACTGAAATCGATACATAAATCAATACATACCTTTTTCCTTTGCTCGTTTCTCTTCTTTTTCTTTCGAAATTGGGCACCTGATGGCATTGATCGTTTCCTATCCATGATTATGTCTTACTCCGTTTCGACCACCTCCTCGTCCAAACATCCCCTCCCCCTGCACAAACTCTGCACTGTGCAGCGTTACTCACCTAACGCGAGAGGTGAGACTGTCACTGAACCATTTCAACTTGACCAATTGACCACCACGACCACCATAATCTTGGGAATTCCTTCGCTTCATCATACACAAAACAGAATCAAACCTAATGGGAATGTAGAGAATTTCAAAACCTTTATTTGAAATATTATACAATAATAGAGCAGAGCGTGATGACAGATGATGATGTGATCTGAGGATAGTGGATTGTACAGGCTCCAGATGCGTGCCTCCCACCATGGGACGGGGAGGGAGGGGGAAGATGGGGGCGCCGCTCTGCCGTAATGTAACCACCAACCCCCCCCGTCAGGACAACCCCACCCCCACCCCGTTTTTTTTTTTTTTTTTTTTTTTGGACCGTTTCCCCCCCCGCCCCCCACAATGCTGCCCGGTCGGCCCGCCTCCAGGACCGCCCCTGGCTGAATTAATGAACTCTGGATTAGTTAATGAGCTCTGGATAAAGTCCAGGAGGCTACTACTAACTGGCAGTCAAAAAACTCCCAAAATGCTCTGAAGCTATGATGGTTAAATCCCTTTCAAACAGGATTCATTTTAAATGAGTAGGTGGAGTGAAGCATGTTGAATATTTATGGCAGGTTTGCACAGGATAAGAAAGCTCCGCTGTGGTGACCCCGAACCAAAACGGAAGCAGCCGAAAGTACAACAAGGAAGCTCAAGATAAATGACAGAGATGAGATGGGCGACTCAATGAACAGTCTGACACTGTGCCACGCCAAAAAAAAAAGGGGGGGGGGTAAAATTACTTCACCGGCTATATTCTATCAGTTGTATTATCTGTTGGCTTCACTTCCTTTTACTGATATTTGGGCTGCGGCGGGGAGCTTAGTGTACTAAAAGCAGGTTGTCTGAACACCTCATACAAGCAGAAAACAGACTTTGTGGCTTTAATTTTTAACCTGCTCTGTCCGTCTCCCATAAGTAGCTGGTCCAAAGATGCACAGCAACAGAACGTTCAGAGGTGAGGTGATCAATCAATCAATCAACTTTTTTCTTATATAGCGCCAAATCACAACAAACAGTTGCCCCAAGGCGCTCCATACTGCAAGGCAAGGCCATACAATAATTATGAAAAACCCCAACGGTCAAAACGATCCCCTATGAGCAAGCACTTGGCCACAGTGGGAAGGAAAAACTCCCTTTTAACAGGAAGAAACCTCCAGCAGAACCAGGCTCAGGGAGGGGCAGTCTTCTGCTGAGACTGGTTGGGGCTGAGGGAAAGAACCAGGAAAAAGACATGCCGAGAAGGGGGGCAGAGATCGATCACTAATGATTAAATGCAGAGTGATGCATACGGAGCAAAAAGAGAAAGAAACAGTGCATCATGGGAACCCCCCCCACAGTCTACGTCTAAAGCAACATAACCAAGGGATGGTCCAGGGTCACCCGATCCAGCCCTAACTATAAGCCTTAGCGAAAAGGAAAGTTTTAAGCCTAATCTTAAAAGTAGAGAGGGTATCTGTCTCCCTGATCTGAATTGGGAGCTGGTTCCACAGGAGAGGAGCCTGAAAGCTGAAGGCTCTGCCTCCCATTCTACTCTTACAAACCCTAGGAACTACAAGTAAGCCCGCAGTCTGAGAGCGAAGCGCTCTAATGGGGTAATATGGTACTACGAGGTCCCTAAGATAAGATGGGACCTGATTATTCAAAACCTTATAAGTAAGAAGAAGAATTTTAAATTCTATTCTAGAATTAACAGGAAGCCAATGAAGAGAGGCCAACACGAGTGAGATATGCTCTCTCCTGCTAGTCCCCGTCAGTACTCTAGCTGCAGCATTCTGAACCAACTGAAGGCTTTTTAGGGAACTTTTAGGACAACCTGATAATAATGAATTACAATAGTCCAGCCTAGAGGAAATAAATGCATGAATTAGTTTTTCAGCATCACTCTGAGACAAGACCTTTCTGATTTTAGAGATATTGCGTAAATGCAAAAAGGCAGTCCTACATATTTGTTTAATATGCGCTTTGAATGACATATCCTGATCAAAAATAACTCCAAGATTTCTCACAGTATTACTAGAGATCAGGGAAATGTCATCCAGAGTAACGATCTGGTTAGACACCATGCTTCTAAGATTTGTGGGGCCAAGTACAATAACTTCAGTTTTATCTGAGTTTAAAAGCAGGAAATTAGAGGTCATCCATGTCTTTATGTCTGTAAGACAATCCTGCAGTTTAGCTAATTGGTGTGTATCCTCTGGCTTCATGGATAGATAAAGCTGGGTATCATCTGCGTAACAATGAAAATTTAAGCAATACCGTCTAATAATACTGCCCAAGGGAAGCATGTATAAAGTGAATAAAATTGGTCCTAGCACAGAACCTTGTGGAACTCCATAATTAACTTTAGTCTGTGAAGAAGATTCCCCATTTACATGAACAAACTGTAATCTATTAGACAAATATGATTCAAACCACCGCAGCGCAGTGCCTTTAATACCTATGACATGCTCTAATCTCTGTAATAAAATTTTATGGTCAACAGTATCAAAAGCAGCACTGAGGTCCAACAGAACAAGCACAGAGATAAGTCCACTGTCCGAAGCCATAAGAAGATCATTTGTAACCTTCACTAATGCTGTTTCTGTACTATGATGAATTCTAAAACCTGACTGAAACTCTTCAAATAGACCATTCCTCTGCAGGTGATCAGTTAGCTGTTTTACAACTACCCTCTCAAGAATCTTTGAGAGAAAAGGAAGGTTGGAGATTGGCCTATAATTAGCTAAGATAGCTGGGTCAAGTGATGGCTTTTTAAGTAATGGTTTAATTACTGCCACCTTAAAGGCCTGTGGTACATAACCAACTAACAAAGATAGATTGATCATATTTAAGATTGAAGCATTAAATAATGGTAGGACTTCCTTGAGCAGCCTGGCAGGAATGGGGTCTAATAAACATGTTGATGGTTTGGATGAAGTAACTAATGAAAATAACTCAGACAGAACAATCGGAGAGAAAGAGTCTAACCAAATACCGGCATCACTAAAAGCAGCCAAAGATAACGATACATCTTTGGGATGGTTATGAGTAATTTTTTCTCTAATAGTCAAAATTTTGTTAGCAAAGAAAGTCATGAAGTCATTACTAGTTAAAGTTAATGGAATACTCAGCTCAATAGAGCTCTGACTCTTTGTCAGCCTGGCTACAGTGCTGAAAAGAAACCTGGGGTTCTGTTCTTATTTTCTTCAATTAGTGATGAGTAGAAAGATGTCCTAGCTTTACGGAGGGCTTTTTTATAGAGCAACAACTCTTTTTCCAGGCTAAGTGAAGATCTTCTAAATTAGTGAGACGCCATTTCCTCTCCAACTTACGGGTTATCTGCTTTAAGCTACGAGTTTGTGAGTTATACCACGGAGTCAGACACTTCTGATTTAAAGCTCTCTTTTTCAGAGGAGCTACAGCATCCAAAGTTGTCTTCAATGAGGATGTAAAACTATTGACGAGATACTCTAACTCCCTTACAGAGTTTAGGTAGCTACTCTGCTCTGTGTTGGTATATGACATTAGAGAACATAAAGAAGGAATCATATCCTTAAACCTAGTTACAGCGCTTTCTGAAAGACTTCTAGTGTAATGAAACTTATTCCCCACTGCTGGGTAGTCCATCAGAGTAAATGTAAATGTTATTAAGAAATGATCAGACAGAAGGGAGTTTTCAGGGAATACTGTTAAGTCTTCTATTTCCATACCATAAGTCAGAACAAGATCTAAAATATGATTAAAGTGGTGGGTGGACTCATTTACTTTTTGAGCAAAGCCGATAGAGTCTAATAATAGATTAAATGCAGTGTTGAGGCTGTCATTCTCAGCATCTGTGTGGATGTTAAAATCGCCCACTATAATTATCTTATCTGAGCTAAGCACTAAGTCAGACAAAAGGTCTGAAAATTCACAGAGAAACTCACAGTAACGACCAGGTGGACGATAGATAATAACAAATAAAACTGGTTTTTGGGACTTCCAATTTGGATGGACAAGACTAAGAGACAAGCTTTCAAATGAATTAAAGCTCTGTCTAGGTTTTTGATTAATTAATAAGCTGGAATGGAAGATTGCTGCTAATCCTCCGCCCCGGCCCGTGCTACGAGCATTCTGACAGTTAGTGTGACTCGGGGGTGTTGACTCATTTAAACTAACATATTCATCCTGCTGTAACCAAGTTTCTGTTAGGCAGAATAAATCAATACGTTGATCAATTATTATACCAACAGGGACTTAGAAGAGAGAGACCTAATGTTTAATAGACCACATTTAACTGTTTTAGTCTGTGGTGCAATTGAAGGTGCTATATTATTTTTTCTTTTTGAATTTTTATGCTTAAATAGATTTTTGCTGGTTATTGGTGGTCTGGGAGCAGGCACCGTCTCTACGGGGATGGGGTAATAAGGGGATGGCAGGGGGAGAGAAGCTGCAGAGAGGTGTATAAGACCACAGCTCTGCCTCCTGGTCCCAACGCTAGACAGTCACAGTTTGGAGGATCCAAAAAAATTGGCCAGATTTCTAGAAATGAGAGCTGCTCCCTCTAAAGTGGGATGGATGCCGTCTCTCCTAACAAGACCAGGTTTTCCCCAGAAGCTTTGCCAATTATCAATGAAGCCCACCTCATTTTTTGGACACCACTCAGACAGACAGCAATTCAAGGAGAACATGCGGCTAAACATGTCACTCCCGGTCTGATTGGGGAGGGGCCCAGAGAAAACAACAGAGTCTGACATTGTTTTTGCAAAGTTACACACCGATTTAATGTTAATTTTAGCGACCTCCGATTGGCGTAACCGAGTGTCATTACTGCCGACGTGAATTACAATCTTACCAAATTTACGCTTAGCCTTAGCCAGCAATTTCAAATGTCCTTCGATGTCGCCTGCTCTGGCCCCCGGAAGACAATTGACAATGGTTGCTGGTGTCGCTAACTTCACATTTCTCAAAACAGAGTCGCCAATAACCAGAGTTTGATCCTCGGCGAGTGTATCGTCGAGTGGGGAAAAACGGTTAGAGATGTGAACGGGTTGATGGTGTACACGGGGCTTCTGTTTAGGGCTACGCTGCCTCCTCACAGTCACCCAGTCAGCCTGCTTTCCTGACTGCACGGGATCTGCCAGGGGGGAACTAACGGCGGCTAAGCTACCTTGGTCCGCACCGACTACAGGGGCCTGGCTAGCTGTAGAATTTTCCACGGTGCGGAGCCGAGCCTCCAATTCGCCCAGCCTGGCCTCCAAAGCTACGAATAAGCTGCACTTATTACAAGTACCGTTACTGCTACAGACAGGAGAAGCCGCCATGCTAAATCGGCTAAGAGCTAGTAGCTGCGCTAAGCCAGCGGATTCCTAAAAACACACAAAGTGAATAATGTGCAAATAATCCAGAGGTGATTCAGCAGAAGGAGTGCCACAATCAAGGCACCAAACAGGCCATGAAGCAGCACAGGCAACGCACGACAACAGCGAACGCACGACAACGGTGCTAAAATAAAATAAAATTAAAAATAAAAAAATAAAAAAATTAAAACGAAAGCGTTAGCAAGCTAGTTAGCCTGCCAACGCTAATGAAAGTTAGCTGATAAAAGTGCTCCGTCGCGATGTTTCGACCGTTAGAGGTCTTCCTTAGGCGTTGGAGCACAGTAAAAAAGTTAAAAAAAGTAAAAAGGTAAAAAGTAAAAAAGTCTTGAAAAAGACTGTTAGTTCAAGTCCAAAGCAGCAGGTAGCAGTCTCTGTGTAAACAGTCCCAACAGAGAGCCAAAATTCTGATGCAATCTCACTCCCGCAATGTGACAATTGATGACGTGATGACGACTTCCTCACTACACTAAAACATGCTTAGCATGACGACATGTGCAGGTTGCGTGGTTTTGTAGGTGTGATGTGTACAGATTGATACAGAAATTCTACGTCAATAAAACTCAAGTGAGAATTTAAAATCTCTGCTGCTGTCATGGTGATCAGATTCAAAAACTTTCTTTAAGTGCCTTCATGCTTGAGATAAGCAGCAGGAAACTCAGTTTACGGAAGCTAAAAAGCACCAGAGTCTTTACCAGCATGTGAACACACACACAGTAAAAATTACTCAAAAGGCATTCATATAGGGTAAAAACACTGAAGAATGAGGCACAAACAGGCTGAATGTGCGAAAACCAAAAAAAGTTCAGCTGTAGTTGGGAGGGACAGATGGTTGAACAGTCGTGTACGGATGCCGTACAATCCTGCAGTAATGGTTTCATACAAGATCGTGTGTACGTGCACGAACACAGTGTGACCACAGTGAGAGGTGTGATACCACATTGCACTCTCACAGCAGTGGAAGCAATTAAATGTTGTACAAATGTCCACAAATCAAAGAAAATGTGTAAGGACAAAATGTAAATAAAAACAGAATACAATGATTTGCAAAACCTCTTCAACCTATATTCAATTGAACACACCACAAAGACAAGATATTTAATGTTCAAACTGATAAACTTTGTTTTTGTGCAAATATTTGCTCATTTTGAAATGGATGCCTGCAACACGTTTCAAAAAAGCTGGGACAGTGGTATGTTTACCACTGTTACATCACTTTTTCTTCTAACAACACTCAATAAGCGTTTGGGAACTGAGGACACTAATTGTTGAAGCTTTGTAGGTGGAATTCTTTCCCATTCTTGCTTGATGTACGACTTCAGTTGTTCAACAGTCCGTGCCACACATTTTCAATGGGTGACAGGTCTGGACTGCAGGCACGCCAGTTTAGTACCCGCACTCTTTTACTACGAAGCCACGCTGTTGTAACACATGCAGAATGTAACTTGGCATTGTCTTGCTGAAATAAGCAGGGACGTCCCTGAAAAAGAAGTTGCTTGGATGTGTTGCCCCAAAACCTGGATGTACCTTTCAGCATTGATGGTGCTATCACAGATGTGTAAGTTGTCCATGCCATGGGCACTAACACACCGCTATACCATCACAGATGCTGGCTTTTGAACTTTGCGCTGGAAACAATCTGGATGGTCTTTTTCCTCTTTTGTCCAGAGGACATGACATCCATGATTTCCAAAAACAATTTGAAATGTGGACTCATCAGCCCACAGCACACTTTTCCACTTTGTGCCTGTCCATTTCAAATTAACTCGGGCCCAGAGAAGGAGGCGGCATTTCTGGATGTTGTTGATGTATGGCTTTCGCTTTGCATGGTAGAGTTTTAACTTGCACTTGTAGATGTAGCGACGAACTGTGTTAATTGACAATGGTTTTCTGAAGTGTTCCTGAGCCCATGCGGCAAGATCCTTTAGAGAAAGATGTCAGTTTTTAATGCAGTGCTGCCTGAGGGATGGAAGGTCACGGGCATTCAGTGTTCGTTTTCGACCTTGCCGCGTATGTGTAGAAAGTTCTCCAGATTCTCTGAATCTTCTGATTATATTATGGACTGTAGATGATGGAATCCCTAAATTCCTTGCAATTGAACATTGAGAAACATTGTTCTTAAACTGTTGGACTATTTTTTCACTCAGTCATTCACAAAGAGGTGATACTCACCCCATCTTTGCTTGTGAATGGCTGAGCCTTTTGGGGATGCTCCTTTTATCAATCAGTATCTTTATTGTCAATATAAAAACAAAGTTCATACAGTGAAATGCAGTTTAGCATCCTCTCCTCTGCAGCAGCAAAGAAAGTAAACATATTAACCGTGGCTTGTGTGAATTTTAGAGAAATAGGGATGTGTCTGATGGTTTATGAGCTGGGAGGTTGGATGGTGGATGGCAATGACGATGGGGATGGTTGGGTGTCACAGGGATTGGGGATGGGGTGATGGCTTTCACTGCCTGAGGGTAAAAGCTGTTTTTCAGTCTGTCGCTGTGGCACTTCATAGACCTGTGTCTTTTTCCTGAGGGGAGGGGGGAGATAAAGAGGTGACCAGGGTGAGTGGGGTCCCCTGTGATGGAAGAGGCCTTCTTCTGGAGGCGACTGATGTACGTCTCATTTGGAGACTCTTGAGTTTAAGAGGTTAAGAGGGGTAGTATGGTTCTGATGATCTTCTCGGCTGCTCTCACCACACGCTGAAGGTTCTTCCTGTCCTCTGCAGTGCAGCTCTTAAACCACACTGGGCAACAGTACATCAGAAGGCTCGCCATAGTGGCTAGGTAGAAATTAATCAGCAGCCGTTGGGAGAGGTGTGGCTGTTTCAGTTTCCTGAGGAAGTAGAGCCTCTGTTGGGCCTTCCCCACCTGGCAGGAGATGTTGACAGCCCACGTGAGGTCAGCTAAGATGTGCACGCCAAGAAATTTGAAGCTCTGTACTGTCTCTACTTTATCGCAGTTAATGCAGGTGGCATAGTGTTCTGTGCGTGTCCAGAATCAGTTCCTTGGTCTTTCTGATGTTGCAATCCAGGTTATTATTGTGACACCACTGTTCCAGAAGCTGGACCTCCTCCCTGTAGACTGTCTCATTGTTATTTGTGATGATCCCTACAACAGTGGTGTCGTCAGCGAATTTGATGATGGTTTTAGTGGTGTGCTTGGGGGCGCAGTCATGAGTAAAAAGGGAGTAGAGGAAAGGACTGAGGACACATCCCTGTGGTGTTCCTGTGTTCAGGACGAAGGCGGAGGATGTGCAGCCCCCATCATGATGTGTTGAGGTCTGTTACTGATAAAGTCCAAGATACATGCACACAGTGAGCTGCTCAGGTCCAGGTTGCTCAGTTTTTCAACCAGTTTAAAGGGTGTAATTGTATTGAAGGCAGCACTGAAGTCCACGAATAGCATCCTTACATATGTGTTCTGATGGTCCAGGTGAGTAAGGGCTGTGTGGAGAGTTGTGATCACAGCATCTTCTGTTGACCTGTTTGCTCGGTAAGCAAACTGGTGTAGTTCATCAGGGATGACAGATCTAATGTGAGGGATAATGAGTTTCTCAAAACACTTCATACCCAATCATGACACTCACCTGTTTCCAATTAACCTGTTCACCTGTGGAATGTTCCAAACAGGTGTTTTTGAGCATTTATCAACTTTCCCAGTCTTTTGTTGACCCTGTCCCAGCTTTTTTGAAATGTGTTGCAGGCATCCATTTCAAAATGAGCAAATATTTGCACAAAAACAAAATGTTTATCAGTTTGAACATTAAATATCTTGTCTTTGTGGTGTATTCAATTGAATATAGGTTGAAGAGGATTTGAAAATCATTGTATTCTGTTTTAATTTACATTTCACACAATGTCCCAACTTCATTGGAACTGGGGTTGTAAGAACAATCAATGTACCATTTAAATGTAAGACAATCATGTTACTGGTAATGATGTTTAATTGATGCTTGATGACTTCATGTTGGGACGGCATCTGTGTTGGAATTGAGGAAACAAATGAATTTCTTTTTTAATTCCTGTTATAAAGAGTCATGACCAAAATAACTAGATCACGGGTACAAGCGGCCGAAATGGGCTTCCTCAGGAGGGTGGCTGGTGTCTCCCTGAGAAGCTCAGTCATCTGTGAGGAGCTCGGAGTAGAGCCACTGCGCCTTCGTGTTGGAGGGAGCCAGCTGAGGTGGTTCGGGCATCTGGTAAGAATGCCCCGTGTGTGTCTCCCTAGGGAGGTGTTCCAGGCATGTCCATCTGGGAGGAGACCCTGGGGAAGACCAGAACTAGGTGGACAGATTATATCTCCACACTGGCCTAGGAATGCCTTGGGATCCCCCAGTCATTGTGAAAGGAAAGTCTGGGGTTCCCTGCTGGAGCTGTTGCCCTTGCGACCCGATCCCGGATAAGCGATTGAAGATGTGATGAGAAATGTTATAAAGAGCAGAAAATACAAGAATTATCATCCTTCTGTTCATTTAGTTCATGAACCATGCCCATGGAAGTAAGCAAGGACCTAATGAAAGTACATGAATGAAATGAAATGAAATGAAATAAAATAGAAACATCCCTCCCTCCCTCACACACGGAGTGACCAAAGGTCAGGCCAGCCTGTCCCCTGTCCCTTGTCACATGAATGGGCTTACTGTCACTCTGTCACTGTCCACACTGGTACATGCATGTGTCCTCGCTGTCAGCTAATGTCCACATGAGCTTTTGACAAGAGTTAGCTTTGAGTTAGCGGAAGTTAGCATTCATGCTAGTATCCGCAAAATGTCTTGTAAATCACTCCAGGGGTGTTATCAGGTTCCAAAATTATATATTTTTAACAGACCAGGATGGTACCAGAATGGCGCTACTGCACAAGATTCCTGAAAAATGCGCAAAGCCATGATCTGGAAGTGGACATGTTGTTTACAAATGTTTAATGTAATTTTCAGAAATTCTACCCAAATGCAGAGTTAAAAGATTAATTGTGATACCAGATATACTTCCAGACATGTCAGCCATGTTCTGGAGTAAAAAAAAAATACAATTCTCACTTGACTCCAGCTTGATAACATTGGAACGTAGATACAGTTTTCCTGGTTATTTGTCAGATTGTCTGTTGGTTCTTCAGTGTTTAGTACCTGTGACACCATGACAGATTCAGAAAACATATGAAGAACTGATATGAATATTTAAAGTAGACCTGCATTGAAATAAATGCAGTCAGATCTTTGGACCAAAAAATGACATATTTACACATAAGATCCTTCTGAATGTAGTAAAGTAAATCTGCAAGCCCAGATCTGTCATTCAACGGAGAAATCTTTATTTAAAAATGACAAATTTACAGCTAAAATTTAGCCTTCCGCAAAACGCAAAACTGTCATCACATCCAGGATGCTGCCGAGACGTCAGGGAGAAGACCCTATCCCAGCATGCATTGCGTGCGCCAACTGTAATTTGTGGATTTACGTCAGTTTGCATCTGCACCTTTTTCTTGTCTTATATGGAAGGATCTACTTTTTTAAAAACTTCATATTGTCTTACGGCACGTTTAGTGAGTACACATTTCTTTTATTTGTGCTTGAAAATGATTTTGGGGGACTTTTTCATATGCCCGTTTGATTGAGTGGTGTTGCATTGAAAATCTACTGTCTTTCGCCTCCGGTGTTACCGTCGCGGGGTACGGAGGCGGGACCCGCAAAGAATTCAAGTCCTTAAAAAGATATAAATCTCTCTCAGCGGCCACGGAGCTCTGCGGCTCCGATTACCGAGACGTGCGGCGCTGCGGATTTTGCTGCAAGAAGTCTGTCCTTGCAAGCAACAGGTGTCACCGGGCGCTCCGCATCAAAACAGCGAGCTTAGTCTCTGGACTTGTGCCAAGTTGGCCGCACCTCCATTCATTAGACAGAGAGGTGGTGCCAGCAGCACAGCAGACACGGGGGCGATGTGAGTGGCCCGCTTCGGCATTTACCGAGCCCGCAGACTGGGTAAGCGCATCGGAGGCAGAGAGCGAGGCGTCTGGGGAAGAACATCGCCTGCTGTTGATGTCGCCGCTGATCTGAGCATGCAGAGCTGTATCTCACATTCATTGCAGCTTACTTTTGGATGTTGAAACCAGCATGTGTATAACAGTAACATTACTAACAGATAAAATCAATTTTAATGCGGGATCGGACTGAAGGCGGGAGCGCTCCGTCTTCTGCCGGACGTCACTGCAAGGTCCCGGATGTACGAGGTCTATTAGAAAAGTATCCGACCTTATTATTTTTTTCAAAAACCATATGGATTTGAATCACGTGTGACCCAGTAAGTCGTCAGAGAACAGAGAACTTTCAGAAGAAGTCGGCATGAGGAGTTTATTCAGACATTCCATTGTTAACGGACATTTTGTAATGAAAGAACGTGCGGGCAGAGTCGCATGTCGGGCCGGACCCGACCGCGGGGGGTCGCGACAGGAAAAACACTTCCATTGGAAATCTTAATGGGCAAGTTGGAACATGCCCAAGCTGTTAAACAATTTCTCAGTTACTCACTTGTTGAAAGCCATCAAAAGCTGCCTGAATTTTACAAATGGTTTTCAACACGGAGGTGTTTTTCCTGTCGTGGCGCACACAGATTCGCCGAGTCATCATGAAACGACTCGGCGAATTTGCGCGCACGTCTTTCATTAAAAAATGTCCTTAAACAGTGGAATGTCCGCATAAAGTCCTCATGCCGGCCTCTTCTGAATCTTCTCTGTTCTCTCACAACATCCTGGGTGAATTAAGCCTTAAATTAGGATGTTTTCAGGTCGAAACGACGGCGCCTGGAAGCGCTGCGGGACGTCCCGCTCCGTGGGAAGTCCTTACACCAACAGAAACACCCCATAATCTCTCATCAGCCGTTAAACTTTTCACTGAAAACCAGTTTAATTTCTCGAATAGTGTCCACTCGGATATTCCTCACAGGTCCAGAAAAAATTTTGATAAAGCAAACGCGCGCCATCTAGAGCAGCGTGTGAAACAAAGGAATTCGGCCGAGAGGGCGGGACCACATCTCACTCAAGGCCTGCCCACAGGGAATGACCATCACAGACGCGTGAAAAAACTCACGCATGCGCACGAGGGTTCAAGCATGATTGGTGTAATCGCACGTCATTCAAATCCATATAGTTAAAAAAAAATAAAAGTGTCGGTTTATTATCTAATAGACCTCGTACAAACAGTTTTCGTTAAGGGCCAAATTTTAGCTGCAAATTTGTCTTTTTTAAATGAAGATTTCTCCGCTGAATTACAAATTTGGGCTTGCAGATTTACTTTACTGCATTCATAAGGGTCTTATAAATACATATCAGCTATTTCTTTCTGAGATCTGACCACATTTATTTCAATGCAGGTCTACTTTAATTTCTGTTTGTGTTCATTTTTGTCTTGCACAAGTTTGGGATTTGTGTTTCTTTTCAGTTGAAAATACTTTGAGCAGACATCATGCAGAGAACTTTCCTGGTGATTGCATGTTTGTTTATCGTTTTGATATAATGTTAGAATTGTATTAAATTGCGAAAGGTCCAAGTCTGTAAGGTGATTAAAAAAGTGCACAAGAAGAAAAAAGAACATTAAAATGGATGTGTAGAGCCACACATCATCAAAAATGAAACAGGAACTTTTTTGAGAGTGACAGTGCATCCGGAAAGTTTTCACAGCACTTCACTTCTTCCATATTTTGTTATGTTACAGCCTTATTCCAAAATACATGAAATACATTTTTTTTCCTCCGAATTCTACACAGAGCACCCCCACTCCATGATGACAATGTGAAAAGTTTTATTTATTTATTTATTTTAGATTTTGGCAAGTTTATTTTTTTTTTTTTTTTCACTAAGAAATCACTTGTACATAAGTATTCACAGCCTTTACCATGAAGCTGAAAATGGAGCTCAGGTGCATCCTGTTTCCATTGATCATCCTTGAGATGTTTTTTCATTTCTGCTGCTTTAAAGGTCCCAATGAGCACAGTGGCCTCCATCACGCATAAATGGAAGAAGTTCAGATCCACCAGGACGCTTCCTAGAGCTGGCCCGCCCGCCTAAACTGAGCGATCAGAGGAAGAAGGACCTTAAGTCAAGGATGGTGACCAACACCCGATGGTCACTCTGTCAGAGCTCCAGCATTCCTCTGTGGAAAGAGGAGAACCTTCCAGAAGGACAACCATCTCTGTAGCAATCCACCAATCAGGACTGTATGGTAGAGTGGCCAGACAGAAGCCACTCCTTAGTAAAATGCACATGGCAGCCCACCTGGAGTTTGCCAAAAGGACTCTCAGACCATGAGAAACAAATTCTCTGGTCTAATGAGACAAAGACTGAACTCTTGGCATGAATTGCCAGGCATCGTTGTTTGGAAGAAACCAGGCACCATCCCTACAGTGAAGCATGGTGGCAGCAGCATCATGCTGTGATGGTGTGACAATGACCCTAAGCACATAGCCAAGATATCAAAGGAGTGACTTCAGGACAACTCTGTGAATGTCCTTGAGTGGCCCAGCCAGAGCCCAGACCTGCATCCGATTAAACATCTATGGAGAAATCTGAAAATGGCTGTGCACCGACGCTCCCCATCCAACCTGATGGCGCTTGAGAGGTGCTGCAAAGAGGAATGGGCAAAACTGCCGAAAGATAGGTGCACCAAGCTTGAGGCAGAGACTGCTGGAGGATGTGTCTCTACTTGAAAGGACCAAACTCACACCAGACCACATCTGCCAACTCTTGGAGATCTGTCTCAACACCACGTATTTTCTGTTTAGGGGGAATTACTACAGGCAGATTCATGGTTGTGTGATGGGGTCTCCAGTATCCCCCATTGTGGCCAGTCTGTTACATGGAAGCGAGTGGAGGAAGACAGCCTTGACGTCTTTCACGGGCATCTCTCCCAGTCACTGGTTCAGATATGTTGATGACACATGGTTTAAAATCAAGCAACAGGAGGTGAGACTTTACAGAGTCATCAACTCGGTGGACTCCAAAATCAAGTTCACACGTGAGGATGCCAAGAAACAACCATTTAGCCTTCTTGGACCTGTGATGTTACGATGGAGAGAACAGGCAGCTCCAGACAGGGGTTTACAGAAAACCAACTCCCACTGACCAATATCTGCTCTTTGGCTCAAACCACCCCCTTGAACAC
Source organism: Thalassophryne amazonica (assembly GCF_902500255.1). NCBI lineage: Eukaryota > Metazoa > Chordata > Actinopteri > Batrachoidiformes > Batrachoididae > Thalassophryne > Thalassophryne amazonica. The sequence goes on from NC_047108.1 coordinate 17,014,110, forward strand.
AAGCTCGGGGTGATCAGGCACGCTTCAACACAGAGCCCTACAGGTGCCCACAACTGCAGAGGGAAGGGCCTAACCCTAAGAACAACAACTTGTCCGGAAAGCCCTCACAAGTATGTGGGTACCCACGAGGTCCCTGGACAAAGTGCAGAAGCTCCCAGAGAACAAAGAGACAGATAGACAGGAGATGGAGACACAGAAGAGGAGTGTCTCTCCCTTATTTACAGGCGTAGGGAAAACTACAGAGGATCTTCAGACAGCACAAAATCCCAGTTACTTTAAACGGTTAACACCTTGAGACAGAATTAGTTCACCCTAAGGGACATGATCCCTAGTTACAAACCGAGCAAGTAGCAGTATTCTATCAGATGTCAGAAAAACTGTAACGAACACTACATAGGTGAGACGAAGCAACCTTTACACAAAAGGCTATACCAGCACTGCAGAGAGGGTGCCAGTGGACCTCAGTCTGCAGTTCATCTCCGCCTTAAAGACACTAACCACACGTTTGAAGACAAGGAAGTTAAAATATTAGCCAAAGAGAAGAAATGATTTGAGAGAGGGGTCAAGGAGGTATTCTTTGTGAAACGTTTGAAACCCAGCCTTAACCGGGGAGGGGGTCTGAGACACGCTTTATCCCCTGTTTACAATGGGGTACTCAGGTCAAAGCAGTTTCAGTCTTTTGTTCATGGTAATGAGTCATTCACGTCATCAGCAGAGTCGTCAAGGGAGCCACAGCTGCCCTATCATTAGGAGGGTGCTAACTAGAGCACAATAGGTTCTAATTAGAGCTATTGTTTAGTCCAGGGGTAGGCAACCTGTTCCAGAAAGAGCCATGAGGGTGCAGGTTTTCTTTGCAGCCACTGACTCCACCAGGTGATTTTACTGATTAATATCACTTTGAGCAGATGGAATCAGTTAATCAGTGAAATCACCTGGTGGAGTCAGTGGCTGCAAAGAAAACCTGCACCCTCATGGCTCTTTCTGGAACAGGCTGCCTACCCCTGGTTTAGTCACTAGCCTTAGCACTCTGCCTCTCGGTAGGAGGGGTCTGGTTAGGTTTAAAACTCCAGCTTTTGTGACTTCAGATCATTCTTCTTGACAAGAGTCAAGACAGAAGTCAGACCACCAGAGCAAGAATTTTAGCTGAGGAAGCTTCTGCGATTTGAAGCGAAACATCCTCGCGTCAAGCAACCCAGTCCAGTCGAAGATTCAAGCTTCTCTACTATGCACCAAGCTTGTGGCATCATATTCAAAAAGACCTGAGGCTGTAATTACTGCCAAAAGTATATCAACAAAGTATTGAGCAAAGGCTGTGAATACTTATGTACTTGTGATTTCTTAGCTTGTTTTTTTTTTTATATATAAATTTACAGACATTTAAAAAAAACTTTTTCGCATTGTCATTATGGGGTGTTGTGTGTAGAATTTTGAGGGAAAAATTTTATTTACTCCATTTGGCTGTAACATAGCAAAATAGAGTTTTTCAAAAACAGAAAAAAATACAAGCAACCTGGACCAGAAATTGTAAAGTATGTAAAGTAATACATGATATCGAAATTGTAACAGATACAAAATTTCTTGGTGTTTATATTGATGATAAATTAAGCTCGAAAATGCATATTAACTATGTGAAATCTAAAATGTCAAAAGTCATTGCAATTGTGCATAAAGCACAAGACTTCCTCTCCCAACATTCTCTGGCCATTTTGTATTATACATTACTTGTTCCATATATGACATACTGTGTTGAGGTTTGGGGAAATACATATAGAACTAATACTAATCCAATATTTCTGTTGCAAAAGAAAGCTACAGTATAAGAATTATCAGTAATAAGCCATATCGTGAGCCAACGAATCCATTATTTGCTGGTTTGCAAATTTTAAAATTCTGGGACTTGGTTGATCATAATCACAGTGCAAATTATGGATGAAGTAAAAAATAAGCTTTTGCCTCAACATGTGCAGGATCTGTTTAAAATGAGGGATTCCAGCTACATTTTGAGAGTAACATTATTATTTGAGAAACTGACGATCCAAACTACCGTAAAAAGTCATTGTGTTTCCGTTAAAGGTGTTAAAATTTGGAATAATTGTCCTGATAATATTAAGTTACTTGGTACCTTAGTCGGCCTTAACAGGCTTTACAAAAACAATATACTTACCCGTTATAGTTTGAAGAATTAGGTTTACCATTCTTGTTGTGCTTAGGTTTGTGCACTGTTGCTCATTTGGTTGTGTTTTGAAATTCTGGTGCATTGACTGAATTGTATTGTTTGTGCACATTTCTTTTGTATTGTTGTTATGAGTATATATATTTATATATGTATACATTCTATACTTTCTTTATTTTTTATGGTATTTACAAGGTTTGCTTCTACCGTCATACTTTCTGCCACATGGGTTCATAGTACGTTGTTCTTTTTATGAGTTTTGTTATTATCTGTGTTGCTATTCTGTGTGTCGAATAAATAAATTCATTCATTCATTCATTCGTTCACATGTAGAAAAAGTGAAGTGCTGTGAAACTGTATGTTATGTCTTAAATGTGGCTGAAACCACATCCTTCTCTGCAGTGTGACCGCATCTTCAGAGGATCAGTTCCTCTTTTTAAAACACCTGCAGTTCTTACATTTGTACTTTATCAGTAAATTAACAGCAGTTTCTCCGCCGTTACAAAATTTTACTTTGTTTAAATACATAAATACTGCAGTTTGAAGTTGCTGTTCAGTGTTTAGTGAATGTTTCTTAAAGGTTCATTAAGGACAAAAAAGCTACTTTTCACCATAAATGCTGGTTCATGTATCTTGGACATTTGCTTTCACACAGACAGCCGATCAGTTGTCTGATTCCCATAATGCTTTGTGCAACTCCAGTCCACCATGATGAAACCTCACTGTGGGGTTGCAACATTAACTTACGACCAGCGGCGGCTAAGTAAAATGGTCATAAGTCCTGAGTTTCACAAGCATTTCACAATTTATATCTCCATTACATACAGTATTTTATGATGGCACAATCGCATTAGATTAGATTAGATAGAACCTTATTTAGAATTTTATTAATCCCTTGGGAAGACTCCTTCAGGGATTATAACACAAGTATATTATTCATGTTTTGAAACAAAAATACTGTCAAAAATTTCAAGAAGCACATAGAACCTTTATTATTAAACATAGATAACAGAGCCTGTTTGTTGAAATCTTGTCCTTTATTGTTCCATGCAAATGTTATGTTAAAGAGCACGCGCATTGTGTTCTGCGTGTGTCTGTTTATAATCTTCTCGCCCAGAAGAATAAAGAGAGTGTTTACACAGGAGAGAAAAGTGAGAAAATGTTAATGCCTGTTTGAGAAAAGTGTATAAAGTGTGTAGTGAGGGGTTTTACAGCCTTAAAACGTCTATAATAATTGTAAAAACTAACGCTGACTTCGCCGGATTTCGTTTATCGCGGGTTATTTTTGAACGTAACTCCCGCGATAAACAAGGGAGCACATTTTTCCTCAAATAAATAGTCTTCTGCTGGCCCTCATCACAATGCCAATAACAACATGCACCGTCGAACGGCTGTTTTCTACTGTTAAATGGATAAAAACGTCCACCAGAACATCCACGTTGACTCACAGACTGAATGCACTCTCCGTGCTTTCCCTTGAAAGAGAACTGACCGAATCGTTGGACTATGATGACATGATAAGAGAGTTCAACAAAAAACCCCGTCGTCTCCTGCTGTAGCATTAAAAGGATTCATCAAATGTAAGTGTGAGACCATTAATTACTTTTTTCTTCTAAATAGGCCTAATTGTTAATATTATATTGCAACTGCCACAAATCATGTTGGTGTCCGTTCTGATCGTTTTTAATTTGGCCACCGAGCCAACCTGTTTTCATGTTGCGGATATATTTTGAATTTTTATTTTAAAGGACTTTACATGACTAAGCGTTGCCTTGCTGCTTGCATTGTCCATGGGCTTGTGTCTGACACTTTGCGTCTGTGTAACTGTGCACACAGCGTCTGTGCAGTTGGCTGAGATGTGTTCATCATTAAACTTGGAATTCATTTTTGAAACAATGCCTTATTTAAATACCTATTGATGTTTTGGGTTTAGGCCGAGCCAAATAGGCTACCAGACTTGCACTGAATGTGTGTGTGTGTGTGTGTAGCTTGCATTATCCATGAAGTGTACTTGTGTCTGACGTGTTGTGTCTGTGTGCTCACTTTGCCAGTGCTGTAGGCTAAGTGATAACATTGGTTGCGATATCCAAACGAGGCACACTTTTTCAAACGGTGTATTATAATACCTACACCTTACCTACAACCCCAAAGGTTGGGCCCGTCTGATTTTTTGCTGGGCCCACCCGTTTTATGATTTCTGCCTACGCCCCTGGATGATTGTATGAAGAAGTGGAGCTCATTGAGGGACCGAAGGCTTGAGGTGGCCCAGAATAACAGGCAGAACTCCTTCTAGAACTGACAGGTGAATTGTGGGGAGTGATTTCATACATTGTCTTCGGGAAAACCATCCATCCATCCATCCATCCATCCATCCATTTCCTTCCGCTTATCCGGAGTCGGGTCGTGGGGGCAGCAGCTCAAGCAAAGCCGCCCAGACCTCCCGATCCACACACGCCTCCCCCAGCTCCTCCGGGGGAACCCCAAGGCATTCCCAAGTCAGCCAAGAGATGTAGTCCCTCCAGAGTGTCCTGGGTCTTCCCCGGGGCCTCCTCCCAATGGGACGTGCCCGGAACACCTCTCCAGCGAGGCGTCCAGGGGGCATCCGGAAAAGATGCCCGAGCCACCTCAACTGACTCCTTTCAACGTGGAGGAGCAGCGGCTCGACTCCGAGCTCCTCCCGAGTGACCAAGCTCCTCACCCTATCTCTAAGGGAGTGCCCAGCCACGCTGCGGAGGAAACTCATCTCGGCCACTTGTACTCGCGATCTCGTTCTTTCGGTCATGAGCCAAATCTCATGACCATAGGTGAGGATTGGAACGTAGATCGATCGGTAAATCGAGAGCTTTGCCCCCCTACTCAGCTCTCTCTTCACCACGACGGTCCGATGCAGCGACCGCATCACTGCAGATGCTGCACCGATCCGTCTATCGATCTCACGCTCCATCCGTCCCTCACTCGTGAACAAGACTCCGAGATACTTAAACTCCTCCACTTGAGGCAAGGACACTCCACCGACCTGAAGAGGGCAAAGCACCTTTTTCCGGTCGAGAACCATGGCCTCGGATTTGGAGGTGCTGATTTTCATCCCGGACACTTCACACTCAGTTGCAAACCATCCCAGTGCACGCTGAAGGTCCTGATTTGATGAAGCCAACAGAACCACATTGTCCGCAAACAGCAGAGACGAGATTCTGTGGTTCCCAAACCAGAACCCCTCTACACCCTGGCTGCACCTAGAAATTCTGTCCATAAAAATAATGAACAGAACCGGTGACAAAGGGCAGCCCTGGCGAAGCGCCAATGTGCACTGGAAACAGGTTTGACTTACTACCGGCAATGCGAACCAAGTTCCTGCTGCGGTTGTACAGGGACCGGATAGCCCTTAGCAAAGGACCCCGGACCCCGTACTCCCGGAGCACTCCCCACAGGGTGCCCACGAGGGACACGGTGGAACGCCTTCTTCTTCGGGAAAACCATGTAATTTAAACATGAGATAACATGACCTCAGCCGCCTCCTTGGCTGAGGGGAGCTTAGACGGGAATAAAATGAGCCATCTTGGACAAAATATCAACAACAGGCAGCACCACTGTATCTCCTCTAGAGGGAGGAAGACCTGTTACAAAATCCACATAAATATTTGACCACGCAGACTTGGGGATAGGAAGCAGAAGAAGCATACCTGACAGAGATTGTGTGGAAGACTTGCGCATCGCGCAAACCGGCAGGCATTAACATAACTGGCAATGTCATGATGCATACGTGGCCACCAAAACCTTTGTTGTACAATGAACATGGTTTTCTTTATCCCCAGATGGCAGGAAAAACACCTATCATGTTCCCACTTGATAACATCCCTTCTTAGGAGGTCCGGAACATACAACCCCAATCCCAATGAAGTTGGGATGTTGTGTAAAATGTAAATAAAAACAGAATACAATGATTTGCAAATCCTCTTCAACCTATATTCAATTGAATACACCACAAAGACAAGAAATTTAATGTTCAAACTGATAAACTTTATTGTTTTTGTGCATTCTTTTCTAGAGTTTTGTGGTCCATCCACACTTGGAACGGCACTTATGACCCCTCCAACCAGTGGCACCACTCCTCCAAGGCCGCCTTAACCGCCAACAGCTTCTGGTCACCAATATCGTAATTATGTTATGGACAACGTCTTAGACAGGAAGGCACAAGGGTGCAGTCTTTGATCAGTGGGGTGAATCTGTGATAGCACTGCCCCAATACCAATGTCCGAAGCATCTACTTCCACCATGAACTGTTGAGCAGGATCAGGGAGGACAAGGGCCGCAGTAAAGCATTATTTTAGGACCCGGAATGCTTTGTCACACTCTGGTGTCCAAACGAACAACTGGAGGGAGGGAGTCAAGTTGTGCAACAGGGACACCACCGTACTGAATTTCAAACAAACTTCCTATAAACATTAGCGAAGCCCATGAACCTTTGTACCTCCTTGCGATTGCACAGCACTGCTCACTCCTGTACCACTGAGACCTTCTTAGGGTCCATCTTGATATCTCCCTCAGCCAGTATGAAACCCAAAAATGTCACAGAGGATTTAAGGAACTCACACGTCTCAGCTTTCACATAGAACTGGTTCTGGATCAATTTTTGCAGTACAGCTGGAACATGCTGCGAATGAGACTCTGCATCAGGGGAAAACATGAGAATGTCGTCCAAGTACACAAACACACACTTGTTTAAAAACTCCCTGAGAATGTCATTAATAAGATTCTGGAAAATGCGGGGGCATTTGTTAGCCAAAAGGGCATCACTAGATACTCGTAATTATTTGTAGGGGTGTTAAACGCGGTTTTACATTCGCCTCCCTCTCTGATCCTGACCAGATGATAGGCGTTGCACAAGTTCAATTTAGTGAAAATGGTAGCCCCATCCAGAAGTTCAAACGTGGAGGCAGTAAGAGGCAGAGGATACCAATTCTTGATAGTAATGTTATTAAGGCCCCGGTAATTGATGCAGGGGCAATGGGACTTAGCCTGCTTTTCAACTAAAAAGAACCCCACCCCCACGGCCGATGAAGATGGACAAATCAGCCCTGCTGCCAGAGATTCTTGGATGTACTCATTCATACCCTGTCATTCGGGTGCAGACAGTGAATATAATTTGCTTCTGAGGGGGGCTTGTCCCCAGGAGGAGCGCTATAGCACAATCATAATTGCAGTGAGGTGGTAATGTTTTAGCCCTGGTCTTACTAAAGACTTGCAACTTGAGATCACGTGACCTTGCTGACCACAGTAAAAACACAAGCCTTCCTCACGGCATCGACAGCACTCCTCCGTGGAGAGAAAAGTGTGCCCCAGCTGCATGGGCTCTTCGGTGCTGCCGTGGGGCGAACTGGTAATGGAGCAGACTGGCGTCACGGAATGACTGGGCGGAGTGGCTGGCCACTGGCTGGAGAAGCGGGATTTCCTCTGTGGCCAGTTCGACATCCAGCTGTCCACTCTGATGCCCAGCATGATGAGCTTGTCTAGGTCCCAGGGAAGCTCCCTGGGAATGTATGCTGAAACTCCTGCTGCAAAGCAGTTGTGAAAGATTTGAGGGTTTCACATGATGAGGCTTGCCTGTTCCATTCAGCCATCGGCCAAGCACCTACACGGCCAATAAGGTGAATGATCATGAATGCTATCTTCATCTTTTCAGACAGAAACATTGATGTTCAAAATGTAACTGACATTGCATGATGAACGGCTTGATGTCTCCTAATTCTCTGGAAAGACGTTCAGGTCGTGATAGTTGATTACAAAAAACTGTCTCTGAAGCCAGTGCTGTCTGCAGTCCCGCCGGGACGGTGCACCCGGAAGTGCACTGAAGGTGGTTACTGTTGGCGTGACGGTGAGGCCCGGGGGTTGAATTTGTCCAACAATTGCCCAATTTGCGAGCTAACTGACGACATGAACTTGTCCTGACACATAGCAAGTTCACTAAGCCTGGCGCTCAATGCGGCAAGCCGGTCCTCCTGATGCCCCAGCTGCTGGTTATGATTGGAATGGGTCTAAACCAGCTGGGTCCCTTTCAGGCCAGATCGTTCTATCGGGCTTTGAAATTCGAAGTGGCTGGACACTAGTGCTAGGCTCAGACTCAGAGTGGAATTGTTGAAAAGGTTTACTGGTAAAACATGCAGGCAGGGTTCAGTACACAAAAGGCAGTCCAGAAAAAGCAACAAGTTCATCAGGCAGCGACATGGTCCAAAAAACAAACAGGTGGTCATGAAAACACAGAGAGGCAAGCAGGATGATAAAAACACAATGAACACAGCTGGACGTGAAGGCATGGACCACAGCGATCTGACAGGAAACAGGTGGACCAGGTGAGGTTTAAATACAGGAGGGTGATAAGCAAACAATGAGGAAAAGGTGAGAGAAAGATCCAGAGTGTGGGAGTGGAAAGACAGGGGAACACACCCACCACTGAGCACCAAGTGATAGACAAGAGAAACAGAGACAGAAAAACCCCAAGGAGAAAAAGACAGACAAGAAAAGTCACCACGCATGACCTAAAAAACACACCATGATACGAGAAACAACCCAAACCCTGACACCCCAACTATGCCCTTCTTAACCCCCTGCCACTTTAAGCATTTTTTTTGTTTTTTGTTTTTTTATGTAGGTGTAAATTCATATTCAAACTATTCAGCTTGTTGACAGTAGGGCTGTGCAATATGGCTAAATTAACTGAATTTTCAGGTCTTCTTTATCACTCTTGCAAGCTTGAGTTCCTCTGGAGTCATTCCTGAACATGATGACAGGATGACAACATGTGTTCACGTTGATGTTGCCTTCACAAATGGAACAAGAAAGTTATCCAAGCCTGCTGCTTTACTGGAACTCATAGCCATCAACAGTTTGAACACTTTGACATATGAAACCTGGTTAAATCTAAACACATTATCGGTAACATGAAGGTTTTGATAGAAACCTTTCACATAATCAACCAGTTGGGAGTTCATACACAAGTTTTGATGCAATACTGTTGGAAAACACATAAAAATGTTTGGCTGCTGTAGATTTTCAAATACAAGAGAACAATCTACAGTGGGGAAAATAAGTATTTGACCCCCTGTCAGTTTTGCAGGTTATCCCATCTACAGAGAATGGAGAGGTCTGTAATTTTTATCATAGGTACACTTCAACTGTGAGAGACAGAATCTAAAAAAAAAATCCAGTAAATCACATTGTATGATTTTTAAAGAACTACAGGAAATGTCTGACCTCTGCAATGGCAGACAAATGTTTCTGTACCAATTGTTAAGCTCTGTTTTTCTAGGGGATCAAATACTCATTACTTAGTTGTTGTTTTCTACCAAGCTGCTTGCCTGTTGTCCTGTAGTCCATCCTAGCCTTGTGCAGGTCTACAGTTTTGTCCCTGGTGTCCTTAGACAGCTCTTTGGTCTTGGCTATGGTGGACAGGTTGGAGTGTGATTGAGTGTGAACAGGTGTCTTTTATACAGTTAACAAGTTCAAACAGGTGCAATTAATACAGGTAAAGAGTGCAGAATAAGAGGGCTTCTTAAAGAAAAATTAACAGGTCTGTGAGAGACAGAATTCTTGCTGGTTGGTAGGTGTTCAAATACTTATTTCATGCAATAAAATGCAAATTAATTAATTTTTTTTTCTTCCCCTGTCAGCATATATAGTAATGGTAAGTGCCACACTGGGAGAACCATTTATGAACATTAATAGGCATATACGCAATTTATTCTTGCAAGACAGAAGGTATGTAGTGCATGAGTGAATGTGGTGTGTGTGTGTGTGTGACCTCCATCCGCCCTTCTCGATCAGCCTACAACATCCTACTCAAAGCCAACCGACAGCTTCTATCAGGAAGGGCTGACCACCAAAATAACACAAAGACAGACAAGAACGAGAGAGAAGTGGTGAAGACAATAACTGTGACGTGAGACACCAAGGAGACGGGGCCCCAACCATACAACACACCATGACAAACAACCACACATGAACAAGAGCACCCAAAAACTGAATTGTGGTGACGGCCACAAACACGCAACTATCCACACATAGAGACCCAGATCACAGCTAAATATCCGATCACTACTGTGGCTGGTGTGTTGGGCCAAGACAAGAGTACAGAACCTTACCATATGACATGAACCACTCCGGCGCGTCAGAAGCCACGCGGCCAGCTGGGAGCAATAACGAAAGTGGGTCCAGCAAATTAATTATTTAGAAATCATACAATGTGATTTTCTGTTTTTTTTTTTTTTTAGATTCTGTCTCTCACAGTTGAAGTGTACCTACGATAAAAATTACAGACCTCTCCATTCTTTTTAGGTGGGAAAACATGCAAAACTGACAGGGGGTCAAATACTTATTTTCCTCACTGTACGTTAAGAACGATGTTGCCAGATGTTATATTTAGTCGATGGACCCGATCTTTTAAGAGTTTGCCATCATTTCTTTGGCTGGTTCTTATTTTTCTGACATCGTGTTCAGATTTTGCTTTGTTCTTCACGTACTTGACTTTGTTCCTATAAAGTGATCATAATCTGCCTGGATTTTCTTTCTCCTGTATTTGCTAAAACAGTGATCACAGGTCCCAGTTAAATCCATAATCTCAACTGACATCCATGGTTCAGGTCTTTGTTTGAGTCCATCATCCTTGAAAGGTGTGACTGAGTGCATGATATCGAGAAATGTTATTTTAAATCGATGTCAGGCTTCACATATCAGTTAACTGTGTCAGGTTTTGTTCCACGATGCCTCTGTGACTTTTTCACCATTTTTTTTAACCTTCCTGTTCTGGCCTCATGTGAAGAACTAAGTTCTGTGAAGTTCCTGTTTTGTCTTTAAAGATAAACTGAGGCAGTGTGAAGTCATCACACATCACCATGAGCCTCCAAGAGACTGCGACCTGCTTCTTCTTCCTCAGTCAGTAAAATCTGATTTTCTTATTCTCCAAATGTCTTTAATGATAAACGGATGAATTGGACGACTTGTTTCATTTGTCTCCAAAGCAGCTGCTCGTCTTCTTCACTTTGAAGACGTTAAAATCAGAAGAAGTTCAAATCAGAAGCTTTTAAATGTTTACCTGATGATTCTATGACATTTTTTAAGGATTTTAATGTTTAAACGTCACAAACCTGATTCATCAAACATATTTTATTTTACTTAAAATGTTTAAAAAAAAAACTTGGTGTAAAACTTTTAAATGCTTAATTGTTCTGAACAAACATAGACTTTGTAAAGGAGATTTTTCTTTGAAAATTCAGTTTGAGGTGAATTTATTTAAAAATCAGCAAATAGTTCTTGAATTTTACTCTTTGATTTTAATTTTATTTATTGTTTTGTCTTCAGTGTTTTATAACTTCACAGGAAACTGCATTTTAAAAGTTTTATTTTAGAGGATTAAAATAATATTTCTTTGGATCCACCTTATTTTAAATTTTTCACACAGACAAAGTTATCAGCTGTTAGATGTCAAGATAATGAAAATATAACTGAACACAAAAGGCCCTTCTGGACCTTCTATCTTCTATCGCCACAATGTGGTATCACCACCCGCAGGGGAAAACACTGGCGTCGGGTGCGCTGTCCACTGGGTGGCAGTGAAAGTTTAGGGCTTCGGTGGACCAGACCCAGGTGGCAGAGGCTAGCTCTGGGGGTGTGGAACATGACCTCGCTGTGGGGGAAGAAGCCGGAGCTTGTGAGGGGGCTGGAGCGCCTCCAGTTAGATCTGGTGGGTCTCGCCTCCACGCACAGCACGGACTCCGGAACCACTCTCCTTGATAGGAGTTGGACCATATTCTTCTCTGGAGTTGCCCAGGGGGTGAGGCGCTGGGCAGGTGTGTGGAATCTCACCAGTCCCTGGATGAGTGCTGCTACATTGGAGTTTACCCCAGTAGATGAGAGACACTCGGGTGAAGAGAGGAGCAGAGCTGTCAACTGACCACCATCTGGTGGTGAGTTGGATCAGAGGATGGGGAGGACTTTGGACAGACTTGGTAAGCCCAAACGGATAGTACGGTGAACTGGGAACATCTGGAGGAGCCAGATGCCTGACAGATCTTCAACTCACACCTCCGGCTGAGCTTTTCTTTCATCCCTGTGGTTGGGGGCTTTGAACCAGAATGGACAATGTTCAAAGCTTCCGTTGCTGAAGCTGCAGCAGGGAGCTGTTGCCTGAAGGTCTTAGGTGCCTTCAAGGAGCAGCAGCCCTCAAACACCGTGGTGGACACCGGTGGTCAGGGAAGCCATCCGACTGAAGAAGGAGTCCTTCCTGGATATGTTATCTCTGAGGACTCCGGACGCAGTTGCAAGGTATCGACAGGCCTAAAGGGCAGCAGCCTCTGCTGTGGGGGAGGTAAAGCAGCAGGTGTGGAAGGAGTTCAGAGCAACCATGGAAAAGGACTTTTGGTCGGCACCAGTGTGCTTCTGGAGGACCGTCAGACACCTCTGGAGAGGAAAACGGGAAACCATTCAAGCTGTCTACTGTAAGGATGGGACTCTGTTGACTTCAACTGAGGAGGTAATCCGCCACTGGAAGGAACACTTTGAGGAACTCCTGCATCAGACCAGAGCGCCCTCTATAGTCGGGGCATAGCTGGAAGCTGATAGGGGATCAGCATCAGTTTCTCTGGTGGACGTCACTGAGATAGTCAAACAACTCCACAGTGGCAAGACCGCGGGGGTTGATGAGATCCGTCCAGAAATGGTGAAGATTATGGGGGCATCACACTACTCGGACTCCCTGGTAAAGTCTACTCCAGGGTGCTGGAAAGGAGGGTTTGTCCGATAGTCAAACCTCAGATTGAAGATTAGATTGGATTACATTAGATAGAGCTTTATTAATCCCTTGGGGGGAGGGGCTAGAGAGGCGGCGATGTAGTAGGCAGTGTTTTTGTCAGCTCCTCCACTCCAACTTGATATAAGTATTTAATGCTCCTTTTTTTCCACTTTTGGACGGTGAAATTCGTTTAGAAGGCGCAAAGAATGGTCAAGCGTAACAAACCGATTCAGAAAACACTCGAGTTTCCCTCAGTGACCGAAGACAATCCGCCGACCGAGCTAGGTAATGCTAGCACATCTCACTTGACCAGCCCTGAGCAGACTGAGAGAGAGACGCCGGAGGAGGACGCCTCCCCACTGTCCATTCTGGGGGCCATCAGACGGATGGAAAACTCTATGAATGCGAGGTTTGACAACTTGGAGACAACTCATGATGGGGTTAAAAATGTGGTCACCTCCAATACCTCCCGTGTTATAAACCTAAAAGAATGGCGCGGAGAGTGTGACAGGCACCTGACCGAGCTGAAAAAAGTTACGACGACCTGTGTGCTCAAAATAAGCTTTTGAAAGCTAAAGTGAACGATTTAGAGGGCCACTCAAGGAGACAAAATATCAAAATTATGGGAGAATATTAAAAGAGGCTCTCCAACTACATTTGTGTCTGACTTTTTGCCTAAACTCCTGGGAGCTGAGCATTTTCCCAGGGAATTAAAGAGGACCGTGCCCACCGCATCGGCGCGCAAAGTAACTGACGACGGATCATGATCGCGAGGATACATCACAACACAGTGAGAGAGAAGATAATACGGGTGGATCGCAACGAAGACTCGCTAAATTGTGAGGGGCAGCGCATCAACATATTCCTGGACCTTACAGCAGAGGTGATGAAGCATCGCAAGCAGTTTGATGCAGTCCGACTGAAGCCAAGAGAAAGAAAAGAGCCGGCATCTGACATGGATTTCTGTTCCCAGCACATCTGATTTTCATTCACGCTGGTCAAACCAAAATATTTCAATCACCGGAAAAGGCAACCACCTATGCTGACAAATAGCTGAAGACACCGAATGACTGGGCACCGCCAATGTAACACGGTAGCTATGATTTATATGGGTTTGCCTGCACTGGTGTGTAGCTTCTACTTTTATTTTCCTTTTTTATTTTTTACTTTTTCATTATGGAGATCTGGACCAAATGAGCGGTGAGATTAAAGCTGACATATTTTGCAGTAATCATAGAACTCAGACACAAGAGTTCAGTTTTGTTGCCTTAATTTACGATGTCTGTGCTACGTTATTGTTGATTCTTGTCACTGTGATTGGCTGATACCTTACAAAGACTTAATATGTTTTGGAAGAAAAGATTAGGAAGGGGAAAGGAGTGTTAACAATTTATTTTCAGGAGGGTCGTAAGGGCTTGGGATAGAGATAAGATGTTACCTTGCTTTTCACTTCTGGGCTTTGCATGTACAGGCTCCTCTCTTAGTAGCCCCGCAGTTACATGGGGTTTATATTGCCCCTTTTCTTTAGGGATGGCAAAGTAGGGAGTTTGGGGGGAATTTGTTTTTTTTTTTCAGTTTCTCTCATGCTTTACTCACTATATTTTGTATGTACGAGGTCTGTCCAAAAAGTATCGTACCTTTTTATTTTTTTCAAAAACTATATGGATTTGATTCATATGTTTTTACGTCAGCCAAGTTTGAACCTTCGTGCGCATGCGTGAGTTTTTCCACGCCTGTCGGTTGCGTCATTCGCCTGTGGGCAGGCTTTGAGTGAGCACTGCTCCACCCCTCTCGTCGTTGTTTCATTGCGAGGAAATGGCGGAATGATTTGGGCTTTTTTTCCATCAGAATTTTTTCAGAAACTGTTAGAGACAGGCAGCTGGAAACCATTCGAAAAATTTATCTGGCTTTCGGTGAAAATTTTACGGGCTTCACAGAGAATAAGGAGTGTTACTACAGCTTTAAGGACGGCCCACAATGGTGCTCGGCGCACGGCGCTCCGAGCCGCCATCGAGAGGCAGAAACCGCCACATCATTTCTAAACGGATGGCTGTGTGGAGCTGGGACCGTCGTGTGCAATTTCTCTGGTTATCACAAGAGCTGGACATCAGCCATTTTCCGGCAGATTTCACTTTTAACGAGATTTTGTCATGGAAAGCCGCGCGGAGGCTTCGCGCGTCACGACTGATTCACTGATGAAGCGAGACAAAGGAACACCTCCGTTTTGGAGTGTTAAAGGACAAGTTGGGACATGCCTATCTCGGCTTTCAGTGCTTACCAGTCGAGTGAGTATAAGAGAAATTGTGGAGAGCTGGGAGAGAGGGGTGGTGCAGTGCTCACTCAAAGCCTGCCCACAGGTGAATGACGCAACCGACAGGCATGGAAAAACTCACGCATGCGCACGAAGGTTCAAGCTTGGCTGACGTAAAAACATATGAATCAAATCCATATAGTTTTTGAAAAAAATAAAAAGGTACGATACTTTTTGGACAGACCTCGTATATAGTGACAGCTTGCATTTCCATGTTAAAGGGGTGTCATGAGTGATCATATGGTGAACAACATCATTAATCTAACTTGGAATGTCCGAGGTTTAAATAACCCATCCAAGAGAGCCGAGGTATTTTCTCATCTACATGATTTACATGCTGATATTTTGTTTTTACAAGAGACACATATTAAACACACAGAGGCCTTAAAACTCAGATGTAAATGGATAGGACAAATCTTTCAGTCAACCTTTTCAGTCAAAGCACGTGGTGTGGCAATTTGATTAAAAAGAATATTCCCTTCAAACATATCTCAACCAAAACAGACCCAAATGGTGGTTTCATAATTGTGACTGGTACTATTTTGACGGTTCATGTTACCCTCCTTAACTTACATGCTTCAAACTTTGACAACCCTGGCTTCTTTCGAGGTGTTTTTTGTCAAATACCTGATCAAACAACAACCAATTTGATTGTAGGTGGTGATTTCAATTGTGTTTTAGACACTTTTTAGACAGGTCCTCCCTCCACCCAGTTAACCCTTCAGACTCCGCAATTGTGCTAAATAATTTGATGAAGTCGCTTAACCTGATGGATATCTGGAGGATTTGCAATCCCACAGAGAGAGAATATAATTTTTTTCTCACAAGTTCACAACACATACACTAGGACTATTTTTTAATTGATTCTAACCTAACAGCAAATACTAAGTCATTTAAATATCACAACAGTGTAATTTCATACCACAGCCCCGTTTCTACTGGTATGGACTTTGGATGGAGGAAACCCCATTATAATTGGCGATTTAATACAAGTCTTGTGATAAAGGACTCTTTACTTTTAATGACACAGGTGATATCTCAGACTCAACTTTATGGGAGGCCTTTAAGGCCGTGATAAGAGGGTTTGTTTTATCCTTTGAAGCTACACAAAAAAACAGAAGAGACAAAGGTTATCAGCTATAGATCCACAGCTTGCCCTCCTTGAAAAACAATATCGAGAGGCTCCATCTCCATCTATGTAGAAGGAGATTGTTGCGTTAAAACATGAATAGCATTCTTTCGCAACAAATCAATACTTTGCTGTTAAAAGTGAGGCACAGACAATTTGAAATGGGGGATAAACCTGGTCCTCTGCTCTCACAGCAACTATGAGGGGCGCAGGCTAGCAGGACAATACATGAAATTAAAAGTCAGACAGGTTCCATTGCTACAGACCCTGTCGAAATAAATGAGTGCCTCAGGAACTTTTATGAAAATTTATACAAACCCCAAAACTCCGCAGTAGAAGAGGATATTCTTCAATTCCTGGGCTCCCTTCCACTTCCTAAGATAGGTTGCAATGCACATGATGAACTTAACATTGAAATTACATTGCAGGAGGTTGTTACAGCCATAAAGGAAGCAAGTGTAAAGTCACCTGGTCCGGATGGCCTTGGCATTGAGTTTTAGAAAGCACTTATTGTCGATGGTGCCCCCCTGCTGCTGAGAATGATTAAGAATATATTCATTATATATGGCAAACATCTCTTTAATATTGAAAAAAGATAAAGATCAGAAGGACCCATCATCTTACCGGCCTATTGCCCTTCTCGGCAGTGACCTCAAAGTGTTCACCAAAATTTTAGCAAACAGATTGAATAAACATGTTGCAACTATAATACACCCGGACCAGGTGGGGTTTATTCCCAGGATATTTTCCTTTTTTTAATGTCCACAGATTACTAAATATAGTATATAGTAAACAAAATAAGTCAAAGTCGGCAGTACTCACACTTGATGTACACAAGGCATTTGATAAGGTTGATTGGAAATATATGCTGTTAACAATCAGAGAATTTGGCCTGGGTGAAAATTTCAGTTCATGGTAGAAATGCTTTATGAGCACCTAACTGCATCAGTCCTGACCAACTCAGACAGGTTTTCACGCTTTCAATATTTGCCGTGGTGTTAGGCAAGGCTGCCCTCTGAGCCCATTGTTGTTTGCTTTATGTATTGAGCTCCTTGCAGTAACCATTAGATGTAATCCAGAAATTTTTCCTATACATCTGGGCAAAATAGAACATTATATTGCATTGTACGCTGATGATTCAATTTCAATTTAATTCAATTTATTAATTTATACAGCGCCAACTCACGACAAAGTTGCCCCAAGGCACTTCACACAATTCATAACAACACAAAGTAATTTAAAATCAAAATTAAAATCAAGAAAAGCACAATAAAAGATAAAACAGAGTAGAATAAAAAGAAATTACAAAGCAAACATAAAAACAAATTAGATTAATGATAAGCCAGTCTAAAAAAAAATCCTGCTTTTGTCACAGCCTGAAAAATCAGTCCCACCATTATTGGGCCAAACTGAAATTTTTGGAAAGATATCAGGATACAGTATAAATTGGCAAAATGTGAATTCATGCCTCTGAGTGAGGACCTGGGCCCCAATTTTCTCACGAATCTAATAAAGGTGGTCACCCAGGTTAAGTATCTGGGCACTACAATCCCCAAACAATGTGATCAGCTTCATACATTAAACTACAAAGTCCTGATTGATAAACTTGAAAGTGATATTGAATTTTGGCGAACACTCCCCATGTCAATGATTGGCAGAATTAACGCCATAAAAATGGTGACTTTACCCAGATTTTTGTATATGTTTCAGAATATAGCTATTTTCTGTCTAAAAAGTTCTTTAAAACATTGGACTCAATCATTATGCCTTTCATTTGGGGATATAAACCTCATTGCATAAGTAAGAAACACCTTTGCAAGTCAAAAGAACTGGGTGGACTCAGGCTCCCTCTATTCCAACATTATTACTGGGCAGCTAATGCACAAATACTTGTATATTGGCAGCGAGCTTACCCCATAGAGCCTAATGACGCTACCCCTTCATGGCTAGCCATAGAACAGGATGTTGCATTACTTCATGCAACAAAGAGAAGTCCTGGACCATTTAAGGGGGTGGGACTAATAGTAGAACATTCATTAAAGGTGTGGTACCAAATTAAAAAAAAAAACATGTGAGCTAACAAATTTCATTCCTCTCAGTCAGACCCTGTTTTCTCTCTCTGGAAAGAGAAAGGCCTGGCTACTGTAAGAGATCTGTATATTGCCAATGTTTTTGCCTCATTTGATCAACTTAAAGGCAAATTTGATTTACAACCGTCGCACTTTTTCAGATATTTACAAATCAGGAACTACACAAGAGTAAACATTTTAAATTTTGAAACTTATAAACCACAAGATGAAGTCTGCTCTCTTTTAGCAAAGGTGCCCAAGACCAAAAAATTGGTGTCCATGTTTGTAAATCGGTTTGTAGCTCAAACTGCTGCAGATACACAACATTTGAGAGAGTGCTGGGAGAGAGAAATAGGTACCATCATCTCAGAGGATGAGTGGGGTAAATGTTTGAATAATATACGAACATGTTCAATTAATTCAAGACACCATCTAATTCAGTATAAGATTATACACTGACTCCATTATTCATGTGTTAAACTACACTCATTCTTTTCATCCACTTCACTATTATGTGTAAAATGTAAACTGTCCGATGGTACACTGGCACATAAGTTCTGGTTCTGCAGCAAACTTTGTAGATTGTGGCGTAAAGTTTTCCATTTCTATTCTGAAGTTTATGGACATGATCTCCTGCCAGACCCAGAGACAGGCATCCGTGGCTGGTCTCATCAACTTGAGACTTTTAGTCTTGAGAAGGCTCTGTCAATCCAGTATGGGATGGTTATTGCTAAGAAAATTGTTCTTAATGTCTGGAACAAAGATATACCTCCAAGATTTTAAACCTGGCTCACAGAAATCTCAAATACTTTATATATGGAAAAAATCCGATTGGAGTTGTCAGGGACATCAGGCAGATTCCATCAGATATGTAACCATTTCTTGATTATGTCACACAGCGACCCTCATGACAACTCAGTGTTCTGACTGTGTTTCAATATTTGTTTGTAATCTTTTAAGTATTATTTATTTAAGTATTATTTTATTATAGAGTATATATATATTATTATTATAGAGTACAGCCCCCCCCCCCCTTTTTTCCAGCCTGTTTTCGGGGAGGGGGGTGGGAAGAAGGTGGTAATTGTTTGGGTTGTTCTGTATCTTGATGTTTTAAAAATGCATAAATAAAGTATTCAAAATAAGAAATATTAAGAAAGAGGAATAATGCGGGTTCCGTCCTGGTCGTGGAACAACCGACCAGCTCTTCACTCTCACAAGGATCCTGGTGGGGGGGGCTATGAGTATGTGGACTTGGAGATGGCATATGATTGGGTATCTCAGGAGATACTGTGGGAGGTGCTGTGGGAGTATGGAGTTAGGGGGTCCCTTCTCAGGGCCGTTCAATCTCTGTACTCACAAAGTGAGAGCTGTGTTCGGAAGCTCGGCAGTAAGTCAGACTCGTTTCCGGTGGGCGTTTGCCTCCGCCAGGGACGCGCCTTGTCACAGATCCTGTTTGTGATATTCATAGACAGGATATCGACGTGTAGTTGGGGGAGGAGGATCTTCAGTTTGGTCCAATCCCAGCACCCTGTCATACATGTTGACACACACATTCACTCTCTCACTCACACCTTCAGTTGATTTATTCACCAATGGACAATATTTAGAAAGTCAAGTCTGGTGCCGCGTGTCACCACGTCCACGACACCGCGGAGGGTAAAAGTGTTGTTTCAACTGAAGCTTCAGACGTCATAAAGTTCAGAATTCTGAGTTTGATCCAAACGCAGCAAAAATTAAACCTTAAAGGTCAAAATGTGATAAATGTTTGATCAATAAATGTTTGTTTGTTAGTGATCAGAGAAAGTTCTGATCCTAACTATTGATTGTTGAGCTGTTCAGCAGCTCTGTGCGGTCAACACAGTGACATCATCACTGCACAAGAGGTCCATTCTGGAAGAGAAGGAGAAGATATCACAGTTGTATGCAGATTCTATTGGTCTGGACGCAGGATGTTCTGCAGAGAAACATGTGATAACAACAACAACATTCTTCTTCAAACTGACAGTGACTCTGCTGAGAACAACAAATACAAGATCACTTTTATAAAACGGGACATTCTAAAATACGACATTCTGGATGTGACCATCAAACATCTGACAAAATCTGATGAAGGACGTTACAGGTGTGAAGTGGAAAGGTGGATCTCAGACAGAAAAGACGACTTTCTGATCAGAGTCACAGACGGTGAGTTTCTGCTTTCAGTCTGAAAATGTCCATGAACGTGTGAAGATAAAGTTCACTGACTGATGTTTTAAAATGTTTAAAATACACTGTAAAAAATATAAAGTAATATCTTTTGAAGAACAGTGATTTTTTTAAGTACATTTTGGATGTTTGTTGATTTTTAGTCATATGTCATATGATTTTTATGAGCATCTCACAGTACCAGAAACACTGCAACGAGCGATCTGATCTACAGTAAAACTCGCCTAAACCGTCACTGTATAAACCCGATACTCGCACTCATCAGACAAAGCAAAAGTCCCAATGCTTTGGTTTTCTATGTAATAAAAGCTGTATATAACGGATTTTGTTCACATCGGACTAAACGTCCCGTCCCCTCGTAATGTATTTCTATTAAAAACCCCTCCCACATACCAAACAGATCAGTCTGGACGTGCCCAGTAACAGAGGTATGAAGCGAAGTTCAACACTCACCAATTCAAGGAAAGAACATACCTTATTTCTGTGATTGAAAGGCCGGTCGTTTATTTTTTCAAACCGTGCTCAGACCCGGCACCTAAACGAGGCCGAGCGTAATTCAAGGCCGGTGATTTTTAAGGGTCCTTTCACACAAAACACGACATTGGATGAAAGAAGGAGAAACAAAATGGGGAACCGTGAAACATTCCACCTGCTGTTGGGAGGGACACACGCAGGGGCGTAGCACCAAATTCTGGGCCCTACGTACTAGCCATATTGAAGACCCCCCCCCTCCCCCCACTGTTATGTTCTTTTTTATTAACGCAAACACCAAATTTCTAATGCATACTCAAACCAGGTCTAAATCATGTTTTCCCTTTGATTACACCTGCACTGTAAAAAAAATCTTGTCAAATTTACGGTGAAAAACTGGCAGCTGTGGTTGCCATTTTTTCACCGTAAAAAATACAGTGATATTGTATATGGCTTCACGGTAAGGTATATTAACACTTGTAAAAACAACAGTTTGAAAATGTTCCAATGATGAGTTACTGTTAAAATAACGGTGAAATTGTATATAGGCTCATGGTATAGCTGTACAATTCACAATGTAACCCTGTTGCTTTTTAAGTGAAATACTATCCATTCCACAGCATTTATTGTCCTATTTTATGGTCAATTTCTGTTAAAACAACAGCACAATTATTTATGCCTTGACGGTATGACTGTTCAATTCACAGTATAAACCCTTTGCTTTTAAGGTGAATTTCTATCCATTCCACATAAGTTATTACCCTATTTTATGGTTTATTCCTGCTAAAAACAACAGCACAAAAATGTATCAGAAGTTACAGATAATCGAAAATTCCAGTGTTTTTTCTGGTACATTTGCAATTACTAAGAAGCTGAAATTGACTTTTAACACGATCGCTTTTGAAAGCATCAAAAGCGACAAAAGACCCACAGAATGAGCCAATATTTCCATGTTTGACCATACTGCCCCCTGTAGGAAGCTGCACAGACAAATCCTGAGAGCACCCACAAAATCAGTTCTCTACTAATCATAATGCTCCAGTCAGGCGGAGGTCTTGAAAAATAAAGTCATACTAAGTTATGGTTTTGTGAAAATACTGATAGAATAACTCCATTAATGTCAATTCTGTCATTTGTACAAAGTTAAAATATAACATATATCTTTTAATGTTGAATAATGCACTAATTCTGAGGTTTTTGTAACAACACAGACCGCCAAAGCATTCTGGGGTAAAAGTGCCCTCTGCTAAACACTGATTGGTTCTTAAAAATTAGCACATTACTTTAAAACGAAAACATATATCTGATATTTTCACTTTATAAAACTTCAGACATGACAGTAATTTTAAATAACTTGTCCAAAATGAGTAGGTTAAAATTTGAACCAGAAGTTAAAAATGTATGCCTCTGGATGACTTGGGTGATATTCCATGAATAATACAGTAATGTGCTATTTTTAATATGACTGTCCAATGCTGTCACCATTTCAGCTTTTCACCATATATTTCACATGTTAAAACAATTAAAAATAACATTCATCAGTTTTTAAATTTATGGTAATTCAATGTTTATTCTACAACAATAAGCTTCTTCTTGCTTTACGGTTTATTCCTGTTGCCATTTCACAGTTTTTCACTGTAATTTTCACAGACATTTTTTACAGTGTGGGAGTCAGAACCCTTTTTAAAGTTGGGGGAGCAATATTGTGTTGGGGGGTCTGGGGGACCAAATTGCACCATGGTGCAATTTTGTCCCCCAGACCCCCCCAACTCAATATAGCTAGCTTTCAAGCTCACCTCTGTTTTCAAAGAATTTGGTTAGCAGCTGCTTTTCCTCATTTAGTTTTCTTTCCCTGTCCTTTTTTCTCTTCTTTTTTGAAATCTGGACTTTCATTTTTTAGGAAAGACATATTTTATTTCAGCCTAAACATTAGGGCTACAACTACTGATTATCTTACTAATCAGTTCATCGGTCAATTATTTTTTTGATTAATCGTTTTGGTTTTTTTTACTTACATGTGAGTTTTGCCATTATTTCTTTTAGTGAGTTATTATTAAAAGGCCTTTATCACCCAAAATCAACGTTTGACCTTGTAACAAAGTTATGTTATATTCTTGTCAAAAACATACCTGGAGTAGTGTTTTATTTTATTTTGCACATACATACATCACCGATAATAATAAAAGATGGAAAACAAAAAAACTCTTGCACACTGCCTCGCTTGCAACACAAAGGTGAATTTAATCAAGCAACGTTTCGGCCAATGACCATCATCAAGCAAATAATTTCTATGAATGAAAAGCCATCTTAAATAGGGTGTGGCTGCTTACATCACAGGATGTTGTCATAGAAAAAACATAAAAACCCTTTCACAATATACACATCCATATCCATAAAACTCATGCAATAATATATAAAAAAAAATAGATATATACCTATATACCACAGTGAAACATATTATATACAGTGAGGAAAATAAGTATTTGAACACCCTGTGGTTTTGCAAGTTCTCCCTCTTAGAAATCATGGAGGGGTCTGAAATTTTCATCTTAGGTGCATGTCCACTGTGAGAGACATAATCTAAAAAAAAAATCCGGAAATCACAATGTATGATTTTTTTAATAATTTATTTGTATTTTACTGCTGCAAATAAGTATTTGAACACCTACCAACCAGCAATAATTCTGGCTCACACAGACCTGTTAATTTTTCTTTAAGAAGCCCTCTTATTCTGAACTCTTTACCTGTATTAACTGCACCTGTTTGAACTTGTTACCTGTATAAAAGACACCTGTTCACACACTCACTCAATCACACTCCAACCTGTCCACCATAGCAAGATCAGAGAGCTGTCTAAGGACACCAGGGACAAAACTGTAGACCTGCACAAGGCTGGGATGGACTACAGGACAACAGGCAAGCAGCTTGGTAGAAGACAACAACTGTTATGATTATTTATTAGAAAGTGGAAGAAACACAAGATGACTGTCAATCTCCCTCGGTCTGGGATTCCATGCAAGATCTCACTTTGTGGGGTAAGGATGATTCTGAGAAAGCTCAGAACTACACAGAAGGACCTGGTCAATGACCTGAAGAGAGCTGGGACCACAGTCACAAAGATTACATTACTAACACATGATGCTGTCATGGTTTAAAATCCTGCAGGGCAGCAAGGTCCCCCTGCTCAAGCCAGCACATGTCCAGGCCCGTTTGAAGCTCACCAGTGACCATCTGGATGATCCAGAGGAGGCATGGGAGAAGGGCATGTGGTCAGATGAGACCAGAATAGAGGTTTTTGGAATCAACTCCACTTACCATGTTTGGAAGATCAGAACAACCCCAAGAAAACCATCCCAACCGTGAAGCATGGGGGTGGAAACATCATACTCTGGGGGTGCTCTTCTGTAAAGGGGACAGGACGACTGCACCGTATTGAAGGGAGGATGGATGGGGTCATGTATTGTGAGCTTTTGGCAAACAACCTCCTTCCATCAGTCAGAGCATTGAAGATGGGTCATGGCTGGGTCTTCCAGCATGACAATGACCCCAAACACACAGCCAGGGCAACTAAGGAGGGGCTCCGTAAGAAGCATTTCAAGGTCCTGGATTGGCCTGGCCAGTCTCTAGACCTGAACTCAATAGAAAATGTTTGGAGGGAGCTGAAACTCCAAACCAGAAAGATTTAGAGAAGATCTGTATGGAGGAGTGGACCAAAATCCCTGCTGCAGTGTGTGTAAACCTGGTGAAAAACTACAGGAAATGTTTGACCTCTGTAATTGCAAACAAAAGCTACTGTACCAGATAATAACACTGATTTTCACAGGTGTTCAAATACTTATTTGCAGCAGTAACATACAAATAAATTATTAAAAAAAATCATACATTGTGATTTCCGGATTTTGTTTTTTTTAGATTATGTCTCTCACAGTGGACATGCACCTAAAATGAAAATTTCAGACCCCTCCATGATTTCTAAGTGGGAGAACTTGCAAAACCGCAGGGTGTTCAAATACTTATTTTCCTCACTGTATATAAAAGACATGGACATATAAGACAGCTCAATATACATATACACACACACACACACATATATATATATATATATATATATATATATATATATATATATATATATATATATATATATATATACACAGACACATGTACACACATCAAGCAACCTGCCTCAATATAAACATATCTATAAATAAACTAAACACAGGAAATGGAGCATGTACTATAGGACTATAATAGAAAAATGTCATAGAAAGATGTTTAGAATCAGTTCATCAAAAAAAGAGTCTGTTGCTCTATAAAAAAGCCCTCCGTAAAGCTAGGACATCTTACTACTCATCACTAATTGAAGAAAATAAGAATAACCCCAGGTTTCTTTTCAGCACTGTAGCCAGGCTGACAAAGAGTCAGAGCTCTATTGAGCCGAGTATTCCTTTAAGTTTAACTAGTAATGACTTCATGACTTTCTTTGCTAATAAATTTCAACTATTAGAGAAAAAATTACTCATAACCATCCCAAAGATGTATCGTTATCTTTGGCTGCTTTCAGTGATGCCGGTATTTGGTTAGACTCTTTCTCTCAGATTGTTCTGTCTAAGTTATTTTCATTAGTTACTTCATCCAAACCATCAACATGTCTATTAGACCCCATTCCTACCAGGCTGCTCAAGGAAGCCCTACCATTATTTAATGCTTCAATCTTAAATATGATCAATCTATCTTTATTAGTTGGCTATGTACCACAGGCTTTTAAGGTGGCAGTAATTAAACCATTACTTAAAAAGCCATCACTTGACCCAGCTATCTTAGCTAATTATAGGCCAATGTCCAACCTTCCTTTTCTCTCAAAAATTCTTGAAAGGGTAGTTGTAAAACAGCTAACTGATCATCTGCAGAGGAATGGTCTATTTGAAGAGTTTCAGTCAGGTTTTAGAATTCATCATAGTACAGAAACAGCATTAGTGAAGGTTACAAATGATCTTCTTATGGCCTCAGACAGTGGACTCATCTCTGTGCTTGTTCTGTTAGACCTCAGTGCTGCTTTGATACTGTTGACCATAAAATTTTATTACAGAGATTAGAGCATGCCATAGGTATTAAAGGCACTGCGCTGCGGTGGTTTGAATCATATTTATCTAATAGATTACAATTTGTTCATGTAAATGGGGAATCTTCTTCACAGACTAAGGTTAATTATGGAGTTCCACAAGGTTCTGTGCTAGGACCAATTTTATTCACTTTATACATGCTTCCCTTAGGCAGCATTATTAGACGGCATTGCTTAAATTTTCATTGTTACGCAGATGATACCCAGCTTTATCTATCCATGAAGCCAGAGGATGCACACCAATTAGCTAAACTGCAGGATTGTCTTACAGACATAAAGACATGGATGACCTCTAATTTCCTTCTTTTAAACTCAGATAAAACTGAAGTTATTGTACTTGGCCCCACAAATCTTAGAAACATGGTGTCTAATCAGATCCTTACTCTGGATGGCATTACCCTGACCTCTAGTAATACTGTGAGAAATCTTGGAGTCATTTTTGATCAGGATATGTCATTCAAAGCGCATATTAAACAAATATGTAGGACTGCTTTTTTGCATTTACGCAATATCTCTAAAATTAGAAAGATCTTGTCTCAGAGTGATGCTGAAAAACTAATTCATGTATTTATTTCCTCTAGGCTGGACTATTGTAATTCATTATTATCAGGTTGTCCTAAAAGTTCCCTGAAAAGCCTTCAGTTAATTCAAAATGCTGCAGCTACAGTACTAACGGGGACTTGAAGGAGAGAGCATATTTCACCCATATTGGCCTCTCTTCATTGGCTTCCTGTTAATTCTAGAATAGAATTTAAAATTCTTCTTCTTACTTATAAGGTTTTGAATAATCAGTTCCCATCTTATCTTAGGGACCTCATAGTACCATATCACCCCAATAGGGCGCTTCGCTCTCAGACTGCAGGCTTACTTGTAGTTCCTAGGGTTTGTAAGAGTAGAATGGGAGGCAGAGCCTTCAGCTTTCAGGCTCCTCTCCTGTGGAACCAGCTCCCAATTCAGATCAGGGAGACAGACACCCTCTCTACTTTTAAGATTAGGCTTAAAACTTTCCTTTTTGCTAAAGCTTATAGTTAGGGCTGGATCAGGTGACCCTGAACCATCCCTTAGTTATGCTGCTATAGACTTAGACTGCTGGGGGGTCCCCACGATGCACTGTTTCTTTCTCTTTTTGCTCTATATGCACCACTCTGCATTTAATCATTAGTGATTGATCTCTGCTCCCCTCCACAGCATGTCTTTTTCTTGGTTCTCTCCCTCAGCCCCAACCAGTCCCAGCAGAAGACTGCCCCTCCCTGAGCCTGGTTCTGCTGGAGGTTTCTTCCTGTTAAAAGGGAGTTTTTCCTTCCCGCTGTCGCCAAGTGCTTGCTCACAGGGGGTCGTTTTGACCATTGGGGTTTTTACGTAATTATTGTATGGCCTTGCCTTACAATATAAAGCGCTTTGGGGCAACTGTTTGTTGTGATTTGGTGCTATATAAATAAATAAAATTGAATTTAATTGATATGATAGAGAGGAGAAAGGTAGACATATTGTGTGTGTAAGAGACCAAATGGAAGGGAAGTAAGAGCAGGAGCATCGGCGGTGGGTTCAAGTTGTTGTACAACCCCTGGCAATAATTATGGAATCACCGGCCTCGGAGGATGTTCATTCAGTTGTTTAATTTTGTAGAAAAAAAAGCAGATCACAGACATAACACAAAACTAAAGTAATTTCAAATGGCAACTTTCTGGCTTTAAGAAACATTATAAGAAATCAGGAAAAAAAAATTCCCAAGCAGAGGGAAAAAGTCTGCATCTAAAAAGGAGTGATCACACCTTGGAGAGCTGTTGCACCAAGTGGACTGACATGAATCATGGCTCCAACACGAGAGATGTCAATTGAAACAAAGGAGAGGATTATCAAACTCTTAAAAGAGGGTAAATCATCACGCAATGTTGCAAAAGATGTTGGTTGTTCACAGTCAGCTGTGTCTAAACTCTGGACCAAATACAACAACATGGGAAGGTTGTTAAAGGCAAACATACTGGTAGACCAAGGAAGACATCAAAGCATCAAGACAGAAAACGTAAAGCAATATGTCTCAAAAATCGAAAATGCACAACAAAACAAATGAGGAACGAATGGGAGGAAACTGGAGTCAACATCTGTGACCGAACTGTAAGAAACTGCCTAAAGGAAATGGGATTTACATACAGAAAAGCTAAACGAAAGCCATCATTAACACCTAAACAGAAAAAACAAGGTTACAATGGGCTAAGGAAAAGCAATCGTGGACTGTGGATGACTGGATGAAAGTCATATTCAGTGATGAATCTCGAATCTGCATTGGGCAAGGTGATGATGCTGGAACTTTTGTTTGGTGCCGTTCCAATGAGATTTATAAAGATGACTGCCTGAAGAGAACATGTAAATTTCCACAGTCATTGATGATATGGGGCTGCATGTCAGGTAAAGGCACTGGGGAGATGGCTGTCATTACATCATCAATAAATGCACAAGTTTACGTTGATATTTTGGACACTTTTCTTATCCCATCAATTGAAAGGATGTTTGGGAATGATGAAATCATTTTTCAAGATGATAATGCATCTTGCCATAGAGCAAAAACTGTGAAAACATTCCTTGCAAAAAGACACATAGGGTCAATGTCATGGCCTGCAAATAGTCCGGATCTTAATCCAATTGAAAATATTTGGTGGAAGTTGAAGAAAATGGTCCATGACAAGGCTCCAACCTGCAAAGCTGATCTGGCAACAGCAATCAGAGAAAGTTGGAGCAAGATTGATGAAGAGTACTGTTTGTCACTCATTAAGTCCATGCCTCAGAGACTGCAAGCTGTTATAAAAGCCAGAGGTGGTGCAACAAAATACTAGTGATGTGTTGGAGCATTCTTTTGTTTTTCATGATTCCATAATTTTTTCCTCAGAATTGAGTGATTCCATTTTTTTTTTTCACCTCTGCTTGGTCTAAAAAAGTAACCGTTACTGACTGCTACAGTTTTTTTTCCTGATTTCTTATAGTGTTTCTTAAAGCCAGAAAGTTGCCATTTGAAATTACTTTAGTTTTGTGTCATGTCTGTGATCTGCTTTTTTCTACAAAATTAAACAACTGAATGAACATCCTCCGAGGCCGGTGATTCCATAATTTTTGCCAGGGGTTGTATCATGGTGAGGACAGGAAGAGAAATGGTGTTGAGGTCATTTTAAAGGAAGAGTATGTTAAGAGCGTGTTGGAGGTTAAGTGAGTGTCTGACAGGGTGATGAGTGTGAAGTTGGAAATTGAAGGGGTGATGATGAATATCATCAGTGCATATGCCCCACAGGTAGGTTGTGAGTTGAAGGAGAAAGGAGATTTCTGGAGTGTGTTAGAAGTAGAGATGTACCGAATCCAAGATTTGGTTTCGGATTCGGCCGAACATTGGCCTTGTTGACGGGGTTCGGTTTCGGCCGAACCCTAGAGCGCCAACCGAACCGAATCCGACCGCGCGTTAGCACAACGTGATTACGTCGTTAATGTTTAAGGCCGGGTTCACACGGCAGGATAATTAGGCCAATATCGGACCCGATCTTCCCCTTCCGACAATCTTAAGGACACCCCGACAATCGTGATGATGCTAAAGATAATCTTATCAGATATTCCTCCCGTGTGTGGTGTGTTCACAGCGCTCTGATCTGCTCGGAAGGGCAGATATCACTGTGTGTGTTTGTCCTCCAACCAAAACAAGCACGCAGCCTGCTGAATGTGACATTCAGCCAATCATAACGCGAGGTACTGGATGTATGGAGCGGAAAATAAAATCAAAACAGCTGTTCTGACTTACCAGAAAGTCGAGTGGTCACGCTGTCTCCACTCCTTTAAAGAACGCCTTTTCTTTTCTTTTTTTTTGTATCTTTTTTCCCTCTGTTTCAAATCTCCATTTGTTTACTCTGAAGTCATGTTTAATCTCGAGAGATTTTGCGAGATTTCCTGTCTGAGCTGTGAATGTCCGTGCGTGAAATCTGTTCGTGTTGTTGTTCTTACCGTGTGGCTAAACACCACACACTGTACCACCAAACCTGTTAGAGCTATGATTTTTTATCTTCACGTGTGGTCTCTCAGGTTTTGGAAACCTAAAGATAATTTTAAAATCCTGTCGTGTGAACCAGGCTTAAGAGAAGATAACCTTTTTGCTCTCTTTCTTTGTTCTTTGGAATGAACAGAACACTAAGCCTGTACACTGAATGGCTTTAAGATTAACATTTCAGTGGTGTTCTGTAAGTGTGACTACATTCAAATAAAAAAAATAATGGTAGAAGTTATTGCCTATGTTTTATCTTACTGTTAAGGAAAGGAAATACACTGTGCAATGGTTTTCATTGCATTATAATGTACTAGCTGATGATTGGAGTAGGATTCGGTATTTGGTTTCGGATTCGGCCAAATCTTAAGCAGTAGATTCGGTATTCGGCAGAACCTTAAAAATCAGGATTCGGTACATCTCTAGTTAGAAGTGTGCTGGTTCCTATTTTTAAGAACAAGGGTGATGTGCAGAGCTGCAGTAACTGTTCTCTACTCTGCCAGGAGTGCGAATAGCCCCGCCTTTTCTAAATGTCCAGAGAGAGGTGTTGGATGTTTGTGTGTGACACCTGGAATTTGGCTGACACCTGCTGAGAGAGGGGTTGCACTGAGAAAGCATTCATTTCAAACTGTTGTTTAATTTTAGCCGCCTTTTTAGAACTGATTTAAAGATTTTGTTTGTTTTTAAAGCTGTTTATGGCTTTGTACCTCCTTACCTGTCTGAAATTGTAACTCTGCTCACTTACAGTAGGACATTACGGACGTCTGGTCAGCTTTACTTAGATGTTCCGAGGTCAAAATACAAACTCTGGGCTGATTTTGCTTTTGCGGTACATGAACCCAAACTATGAAACAAGCTACCCCTCGACCTACCCACTATTCCTGACTGAGCACTTTTTAAATCTAAGTTAAAGACTAATTTATTTAAACTGGCTTTTAACACCTATTTCTGTTTTTATGTGCTGTTTTTACTTTGTTGTATGTGTGTTTTATTTTTATGAATCTGTGTTTTTACTGTTAAGCACTTTGGACACCATCTGGTGCTGTAAAGCGCTTTAGCAATAAATGCTGATTGATTGAAATACTCCAAAAAAATATTACATATCATATCACCTACACTTTAAGACACAATAGAGAACTTCAAAAGGGTAACGCACACGTCAGCGTCATTGCATATAGATTGTTCGGCACCTCCTGATTGTAACTAATCCGTGACATACAAATGACGGATTCTGTCCATTTTATACATATATCACATTTCGATTGTAACAGACAAAATTACCTGGTCCACCTGAATGCATTATGCAAGTTATACTGTATATTTGACCAAAGTAGGAGCTGTGTCCATGTTCTCAGCATCACATCAGACCTGTTCCCGGTGGGTGTTGGACTCCAGGAGGACTGTCCTGTTTGTGATCTTCATGGACGGGATTTCAAGGTGCAGTCAGGGACCAGAGGGTGTTCAGTTTGATGACCTCTGCTTTTTGCAGATGATGTGGTTATGTTGGCTTCATCAGGCAGTGACCTCTGATGTGCACTGAAGAGGTTTGAGATGAAAAGGTTGGACTGTCCCCTCTGGGTCAGCGGAGAATTACTGCCCCAAGTGAAGGAGTTTAAGTATGTCA
This sequence comes from Thalassophryne amazonica, assembly GCF_902500255.1. Lineage (NCBI taxonomy): Eukaryota > Metazoa > Chordata > Actinopteri > Batrachoidiformes > Batrachoididae > Thalassophryne > Thalassophryne amazonica. The sequence goes on from NC_047108.1 coordinate 17,046,009, forward strand.
GGTTCTTGTTCATGAGTCGAGGTAAGATGGAGCGTGAGATCGGTTGATGGATTGGGTTGGCATCTGATGTTTTACAGACGCTGTACCAGACCATCGTGGTGAAGAAGGAGCTCAGCTCAGACTCTCAATTTACCAGTCAATTTACTGTCCTGTCCACACCTATGGACATGAACACATTACTGGTTGAGCTAATCGGGTTTTTAAAAGGACTAGTTTGCACCATGTGTCATGTTTAGTTATCAAGTTACAGGGTAACATATGTCACATGTCATAGAATCCAATAGACATCAACCTTGTTTGAGCTTTACTTTGGAGACCAAACATTCAACACAGTCAAAACTATTCCATTTATTAATCCTATAAGGTCAACCAATAATTTATCACTTTATACTAAAACTGGAGCAAATTTAACTTTTAACCCCTGTACAAACTGAAGTTGACCTTTGTCACCATTCTTACTGATTTACCCCAAACTCCATAACATTCAGTCACAGATTGTCCAAACGATACCTTTTTGGAATCCCTATGATGAGACAAATAATGTGATTGATGTTTCCATATGAATGGAGCATTTTTAATTGTTGACCCTGATCTGGCTATGGATTGAAACCTGGGATGCCACCATACAGTTTGTAGAGGCCATGTTACACTGAGGCTGGATGGTGTCATTTAGTCATCTGATGTGGTACCAAAAACCTTGTTGGTTCATATGAACTAAGTGTCTCATGTTTTATCTCAAAGTTTCTGCTGCAACAAAACAACAGCTCGTATATGCCGTGCATCCAGACAATATTTACTTTTTCCACATTTCGTGATGCTACAGCCTGATTTCAAAATGGAGTAAATTAATTATCGAGACCCTGAACAGCCGATATGAAGCTCATGTTCTGGGCGTCGTTCTGGGCGTCATTAATGCATAAAAGGGAGGAGTGTGGGTGATGAAATAAGCCTGAACACGCCCCTCTCTTTGAGTCTGAACCAGCTGTGCTAACAGGCTAACCTTGGATTGGGTGTTTGTTAAATCATATTTTCGGGGACTGTGTGGTGGTTCTCATTTGTTGTGGACATTACTAGTTAAGAGGTGTTTATTTTATCAGTAATCATGCATTAACAAGACTTAACGGATCAGGTTACTGATAGCTGCTAAAAGTACTAATGCGGTTAGCATACAACATTAAATATGACAATAATTTCTGTGAGTGTAAATGTTGCAGCAGAGACGTCTTAGATCCACTAAGGTGTTTCACCAAACAACAAGCCTGATTATTCCAGGTGTTTGTAATAAAATGACAAAATGACAGACAGCTTCCACAACAGCTGGCGGCCGCTGACAGCGGACTCTGGGTTACTGTCGAACGCTGTGAGAGGTGGAGATGCTGTCACTCAGTGTGACCACACCCCCAATTATATTGAACATTTTGGCTTAAAACATTTTAAACTAAAAAGTTAGAACAACAAATTACCCGCCCACAGTTGTTGTATTGTAGAGGAGGAAACTATCTACAGAGCCCTTCAAAAGTACTGGAACACTTAGGATTTCACACATTTTAATTTGTCTATGCCATTTCAAATTAAAAAATACAAAAAAAATAAAAATGTCAAAAATGATTTTCCTTAAAATCAAACTGAAAGCAAATCTCTACAACTTGATACAAATGAATTAAAAATATAAAAGCCAAGATGATGGGTTGCATAAGTAATCAGCCCCTTTGGTATGATACCTGTAAATAATCAGTTTTATTGCCAGTTTTCTTCAGACAGGTCAGGGGATGGATACATGAACATTTCCAAGTCACTGAATATGTCTTGAATGTTATTTCCATCAGTTATGAAGAAATACAAACAGTTTGGCACTCTGTGGTAAATCTGTGTGGAGTAGACAGTTCTCAAAAACTGAGTGACTGTACAAGAAGGAGGAGAGTGAGGAAAGACAAGTTTGCTCTTTAACGTCTTGATTATTGTTCTTTACAACACTGTTTGTCCTCTTTGTTCGAGACTAATATATAATATGTATGAAATTCGGTTTACGTTTATTAAATTCCACGCAGATTAAACATAACAGACACAGATTATTTGTTATAATTGTTTTAGCAAGTTTTCAGGGTATCATGCATGCAGTCTCTTATTAACATGATGAAAAGCATAAAAAATTACATTTTTGTAGTATAATAATTTACAACTGTCATCGTGTTGATTCTCTATGTTGTTTTGACTGCAGCGACTCTGGCACGCAAGGGATTATGGGATACGTCAATAGGGCAAATAGGGATACCTATGGGAACAGACTGTGCTCCACTTTTAGTTAGCCTTTACCTTTTTTATTATGAATATAAATTTATGAAAGAAACTTAAAAAAGATAGCCAATCAGCAAAAACCTTTAGTAATATCTTCTGTTACATTGATGACCTAATTACTTTAAATAACCCTAATTTTAAGAATGAAATTAAAAACATTTATCCATCAGAATTAGAGATTTAAAAGACTACAGAAAACAATAACAAACATTCATATTTAGATATTGAGTTGAGCATTATAGATAGACAGTTTAGAACAGCAGTTTTTGACAAACGGGATGATTTTGACTTTCATATTGTAAAATTTCCTTACATGAGTAGTAATATACTCAGTAAACCTACATACGGTATTTACACCTCCCAACTCATCAGAATTGGACTTTTTGGAAGTTTTTCCACTAGACACCATAAACTTGAGAGATGAGATGAGATATACTTTATTGATCTCACAGTGGAGAAATTATGTTTACACTCCAGTTACCTCAGACAGCAATTAGTCCACAATTATTACTTGTTTACTGCAATAATGGCACACATCAGAATTAAAGACAGCACATACACATTTGACATTGTTTATGTGCACTAAGTTTGAAGAAGTCCGTTACCTGAATTGAGGCAAGTGGGTGAAGGCCACGCAGCAACCCTGAGATGCGCCACCATCAGCTTGGGTGGAAGAACAGGGGCTGCAGCTAAAACTGCACTGCCCCCGCCGAAGGGGAAAAGAGTGATGTTAGCAGGTGCCAGAGAGGGGAGTGTTGATGGGGGATAGGAGGCGGGTGGGGGAGGGAATGGAGCATGCTTCAGTCCTGTGAAAAGCAGTTTATTATCTTTGTGAGTTGAGATAAGAAACAGCCAATGTTCCCCAGGCCGAAAAAAATTCCTCTGGAGGAAAACAGTCGGGCAATTTGACCTTCAGGCTTGATAAGCCTGTAGTGTTATGGTTTTAGCAGTGAAAACCACTTTTTAACAGTTCCACTTGCACAACCAAATTCCAATTATGAATTAAGAATATTCCCAATTATGAATTAAGAATATTCACCGGCCTCTGAAATCTTCAACTTCAACTGCAAGGCACGCATCTCCTCCAAGATGTCATTCAATTTGCGTCTGAGTTCAAGAGTCATCGCAATCTGAGAATCCACTGCCTTGCCAACCTTGTTAATCATGACGGACAAGCGAGGGGCCATGGTTCTTGATGCCGCCGTTTTGCCAATTTTCCAGTAGATCAGGGTAGCACATAAGCCAAAAAGTACCAGCCCTGCTACCAAAAGACCAAAAATGAATAAATCCTCGACATCCTCAGTGGAGAAAGGCGCCAAGCATGCCACACGCCAGGAACTCCAGGAGTCAAGAACATAGCCCACAGGATACGTTCCATCTGGGCAGGTAGGATCCCCGGTCCTGACATTCTTGTAGAAAAAATGGTGTCAATAGCGTTCAGAGACCAGCTGATCAATTCCATGGTTAATCCAATAGTAGTCCAATAGATCGAGAATCCAATATAATTTGAGGACTTCACAGTCTGGTGAAGTAGGGACTTGAAAGTTAAAAGCAGAGAACAGAGATAAGGGAGAGTGGAGGAGATGCGACCACCCTCGTCGGAGTGCCAAGCTGCAAACTTACTAGTAGATTAGTTAAACAAGGGTTTCTGTATGACAAATTGGTTCTTCATTTTAAAAGATTTTTTAAATACATATCAAGAGATAGTATCTACGTTTGGGGTTTCCATTAGAAAGCATGTAGAAGATGGAATTTGTCTGCCTATAGTAGTAATTCGTAACCTTGCTAGCAGGGTAAACGTTAGATAGAAACCTAAAACATTTGATATCTTAGCTTCTGTTTATATAGTAACATAGCTACAATTACTGTCATGTACTGTTCCACTCAGCCACGGAAAGGATGAGCAGAATGATCACTCTTTTGCTCCCACTGGCTCCTGTTTATTCTCACCCTTCTTAGTTGGTGGAGCAATTTGTCTGGTTAATTCCGATAACAAACAAGACTCCGTCATACTAACTAGTTACGTGGCCCCGTGCGGTCGGCGCCAGCTTCTTAGAGTCCCTATAAGTGGTGTTCAGCCACATGAGATTGAGAAAAAACATGGGTAATTGTGACAGTAGTTCAGAAAAAAGCAGACACACAAACTCCAGCTGTATTGTAACTACTTCAATCTGTTGATTTCCTCTAATAGAGGAAATCCCAAGGCGCTCTTTGACACTATTAGCTCTATTGTGGCACCTGCTACTTATGTCACTCCTGTTCACTATAAAACTACTAGTGATGAGTTTCTGACTTTCTTTATTGATAAGGTCAGGGCTATAAAAGATAGACTGCCACAGTCAGTGCCACCTTGTCAAGGCCCCCAGCATATGGGACCACCCCCTCAATGCTGGGCATCATTTGCTCCTGTTACACAGGAGGACATTTTATCCATTATCAGCAAAATGAAACCATCTTCTAGTACACTAGATGTTCTTCCTTTTAGACTTTTCATGAATGTATTTGATTCTATTGGGCCATGTGTTGCCAAAATGTTTAATATGTCCCTGTCGACTGGTGTGTTCCCCAGTTCTTTTAAGCATGCTGTTGTGGAGCCACAGCTTAAGAAAGCTGGACTGGACCCTACAGATCTGAAGCACTTTAGGCCAATATCAAAAACCCCCTTCCTGGCTAAAGTCCTGGAAAAAGTGGTCTGTGTCCAACTAACTTTCTTTTTGCAGACTAACAACATTTATGACACTTTTCAATCTGGGTACCGTGAGTTTCACTCCACTGAAATGGCTCTGTTGAAAGTGTCGAGTGACATTATGATGGCCGCTGACACTGGCAAATGCACTGTCTTGGTTTTGTTGGATTTGTCATCTGCATTTGACACAGTTGACCATGGCATCCTGATCAGGAGACTACAGGATCTGGTGGGGATGTCGGGTCCTGTATTAGAGTGGTTTAGCTCCTACCTGGTTGGTAGAACTTTTAGTGTGTCTGTTGATAATGTGATGTCTGAGTCTGCTGACCTTTTGTGGGGTGTGCTGCAGGGCTCGGTTCTGGGACCTATTTTATTTCTTTTGTATATCATCCCTCTCGGCAAGTTGATCCAGCAGTTTTGAGCTTCCCAGTTTTGAGCTTCCCTGCTCCCTTCGCTCGATAGACTCTGTCGATGTTTTTAAAAAGCAACTTAAGACTCACCTTTTTAAAATTGCATTTTAGCTTGATTTTCTTTTAAATGTTTGTATGTGTTATTTTGTATTTATTGATTTTATCATGTGAAGCACTTTGTGACCCTGGTCTGTGAAAAGTGCTATATAAATAAAGTTTACTTACTTACTTATTGTTTAAGTCTGCAGCAAGCCAGTGTTTGGGCTACTTGACCATTAACCCGTGAAGGAATATATCCTAAATGTGCTAAAATATGCATTAACCATTTGTGCTTTTCCCCCCTCCATTCAGAATCATCCTATTATTCTTTATCTTTTATTGAGCCAAGAATATATTGTTACATTTATGAGTGTGTTCTAATGTTTGGAAGTGATTACTTATATATTAATAGAGCTTGTTGCTGTTGAAGAACATATTACTCAAATGCTCATAGTGATCAATATTTATCAATGCTTATTAAACACATAATCAATAGCTAAGGTTAATTACATGATATCTACAGTAGTGTTCAGAATAATAGTGCTATGTGACTAAAAAGATTAATCCAGGTTTTGAGTATATTTCTTATTGTTACATGGGAAACAAGGTACCAGTAGATTCAGTAGATTCTCACAAATCCAACAAGACCAAGCATTCATGATGTGCACACTCTTAAGGCTATGAAATTGGGCTATTAGTAAAAAAAAAAAAAAAAAGTAGAAAAGGGGGTGTTCACAATAATAGTAACATCTGCTGTTGACGCTACAAACTCAAAACAATTATGTTCAAACTGCTTTTTTAGCAATCCTGTGAATCACTAAACTAGTATTTAGTTGTATAACCACAGTTTTTCATGATTTCTTCACATCTACGAGGCATTAATTTTGTTGGTTTGGAACCAAGAGTTTGCTCGTTTACTAGTGTGATTGGAGTCATTGTCTTGTTGAAACACCCATTTCAAGGGCATGTCCTCTTCAGCATAAGGCAACATGACCTCTTCAAGTATTTTGACATATCCAAACTGATCCATGATACCTGGTATGTGATATATAGGCCCAACACCATAGTAGGAGAAACATGCCCATATCATGATGATTGCACCTCCATGCTTCACTGTCTTCACTGTGAACTGTGGCTTGAGTTCAGAGTTTGGGGATCATCTCAAAAACTGTCTGCGGCCCTTGGACCCAAAAAGAACAATTTTACTCTCATCAGTCCACAAAAGATTCCTCCATTTCTCTTTAGGCCAGTTGATGTGTTCTTTGGCAAATTGTAACTTCTTCTGCACGTCTTTTATTGAACAGAGGGACTTTGCGGGGGATTCTTGCAAATAAATTAGCTTCACACAGGCGTCTTCTAACTGTCACAGCACTTACAGGTAACTCCAGACTGTCTTTGATCATCCTGGAGCTGATCAATGGGTGAGCCTTTGCCATTCTGGTTATTCTTCTATCCATTTTGATGGTTGTTTTCTGTTTTCTTCCACGCGTCTCTGTTTTTTTTTTTTTTTTGTCCATTTTAAAGCATCGGAGATCATTGTAGATGAACAGCCTATAATTTTTTGCACCTGCGTATAGGTTTTCCCCTCTCCAATCAACTTTTTAATCAAACTGCACTGTTCTTCTGAACACTGTCTTGAACGTCCCATTTTCCTCAGGCTTTCAAAGAGAAAAGCATGTTCAACAGGTGCTGGCTTCATCCTTAAATAGGGGACACCTGATTCACACCTGTTTGTTCCACAAAATTGACGAACTCACTGACTGAATGCCACACTACTATTATTGTGAACACCCCCTTTTCTACTTTTTTTTTTACTAATAGCCCAATTTCATAGCCTTAAGAGTGTGCATATCATGAATGCTTGGTCTTGTTGGATTTGTGAGAATCTACTGAATCTACTGGTACCTTGTTTCCCATGTAACAATAAGAAATATACTCAAAACCTGGATTAATCTTTTTAGTCACATAGCACTATTATTCTGAACACTACTGTATATATTCAAATACTTTTGAAATATATGCTTTTGAACTGTGTATTGTGTGTACCAAATTAAAGTTATGTTTATGATTATATTTGCTTTTGTTTCAAGATTTGCTTTTGCTTTAGTAGTTCAGTTTCTTAGCATGCTGTTATAAAGATGATTTACTTATATAATAATTTTCAAAGTGTTGTAATGTGATGTATCCCTGTTTCGGTAAAGCCCTGAAGATACACTGAGAAACATGTTGCAAACAGCATATGGAACAGGACACCAGTACTGACCACAAACAGTCAGATAAGGAGACTAAACTTGATACACGGTATGATTAGACTTGTTTGTTAGAATATTGTGCAATTTTGAGATGTGTTAATATTCTTGTGGTATAACCGCGTGATGAGACTTGCTGGCAATCTTGCAGTTTGTAGTTTTCTGGCCCAAAACAATTTCCTATCAGTTTAGGCACAAGTGTCACTTTAGGAGAAAGAGGAAGCAAGAACACTCCATGGCGCGTGTGGGCAGGACCAAAGCCATGAAGAAGAGGGATGAAGACCACTCAGATGAAGGACAACGCCTAAGATTAGCATGAATCATTGTATTAGCATAGGAAGACAGAGGAGTATAAAAACAGAGCCAAGCCCACTGTTCGGGGTTCCTCCTTGCTGTCAGCTTGCTGGAACACGAGACTGCTGGTTGGAAGCTTGCAGCTCCTGGGACCCTCAGAACGTCTGGGTATGCTTTTGTTTATCTCACTCATTCTGTAAAACTCAAAATTCTGTCAAATACTGTGATATTTAAATTCTGTTTTAATAAATCTCTGGGTGGTGGTCTAGCCCTCAGAGTAATTGTGTTCAAATTCAAATAGCTGGTCAAAACCCTTTTTCAAATCAATGGATGCACGGGATAAGGGAAGCAGGGGAGAGCGAAGTCACTGGAGACCCCTGAATTATCCCAAAACCTGGAAGTGCTATAGGCTCTCCCACACAGGCATACTCATAACTGTGAGATGGCTTATACACAGCATAACAGCAAAACAGGCGGTAAAACCAGAGCCAAGGCGAAGACTCGCTCCTCCCATGCTGGATTGCAGTTTCTAGTCGGCCGTGTCCACCGTCTGCTGGGGGTGCGGAGGCTGTGCGGGACGTGTGGGAGCCAGAGCTCCCGTTCGCCTTCATTCTGACTCATGTAGTTTTGAACTTTATAAGCAGCTTGCACAAGACTATTATGTAACTGAAATGGACGTAACCTAGCTGTTGTATCTGTGCTCTGTAGCTGTGGAAATGTGGAAAAAGTGAAGCGCTGTGAATACTTTCTGGATGCATGGTATACAGCGTCATAAATCATCTCACCAGGTCATTTTACTTGCTAAAATAGCTTAGTCGATTGAGGGTAGTGTTTCAGTTAACCCAGACGTGTTGGCAGTGAGCCTGGTGGAGCAGCCTCATTAAGCCTGTGTGGACTGGATTTGTCTTCATGTCTGTGGAAAAGTGTGTGGAGAATAAAGAGAAGGATTCAAGTGGCCCATAACTGACGGGGCCCAGAGAGACCCCTAATACAATTATAATACTGACAAAATAATATAACATTCAATAACATGAGCTAAAAGACACCACCAACGGTGCAAGCCCAAGCTCATTCATGGCACAAGAGAGTGGCCTGTTTTTCAATACATTGTTTTTGCTGTGGTATGTTCATCCTCTGTAAGGTTTATGTGTTAATATTTGTTTGTCTCAATAAAAATATAAAATAAAAAAGACAAAGCAGAGACCTCGCATGAATAGAGATCTCGCACAGGAAATGCCAAACATTGAGTTGACACTAAAGCACACCTTGACAGCACATGAGGTCAGACTATTTATTGTGTGAATTACATGAAGGTTATTAGTCATGCTAATGCTCCCCAGAACCATTTTTGAAAAACGTCTGAAGGACCTAAATTAGATGGTGAGGACTTTCCAGGCATGTGAGAGGCAAATGAAGAAAAATGATTAAAATGGCAGATGGTTAAGAGGGCTGTAGTTGGGGGGGGGAGGGGGTGCAAAGCTCCCCCGAAGCTGAATGGTTTTAGCCATGCTAATACTCCCCAGAACATTTACCAGAAAAAAGTCTGAAGGACCTAAATGACATGGTGCGATGATGAAGAGTTTCACTCTTCATCATCATGTCACTTTCATGTCAGTGACATAAGCATAATAAACTTACAATCACACATTTTATTTACAATGTATTGGAAACAGTAGGTATTTTTGTCTTGGAAACATTTCTCAATGCTTACCCTCCCCCACCCCCTTACCCGGGTATCTACATAAAATGGTTCAGTCCACCTGCTCCTTCACTTTTCACAGACAACGAGTGGAGCAGCAGACGGCAGTATACCTCAGCGCTCAGGAAGCAAAAAAAAAGTAAAGAAAAAAGCTCAGACAGGAGAAATGCAAGGGGTCAACAGTATATCACCAAGTTCTGTCGTAGGCAAGGTGGGTCTGTGATAGAAAGCTCTGGAATGTTAGCCTGTTGTCTGTTCCTAACTTTGTCCATAGTTTATAAGCTAGCTCACCTTTCTCTCCATATTAGCTCATATTTCTGAAGAAAACTCTGGATTTATACATTTCACTGTTGTTTTAGTTAAAGAATCAATGGAGGCAAACGTTTAGCAAACTGCTCTGTTTAAAAATATGATGTTCCAAACAGACACATCCGGAGCAGCAGCAGCAGCAGCATGACTTTCAGTCCCCTCCTGAACAAGCCCAAATACTTTGAGGAAGGAGGTGAGCAGCTATGTGTTGAATTAGTCAGTTATTATGGAGCCAAATCTTTAAAAAACAAAAAATAATTTTGAAATTAAAAAGCCTATATTCTGTGTTTATTTCAGAATGATTTCAATGGTTTCAAAAGCATCAACTATCACTGAAATATAATGTTTGGTCAGTAGTTTGGGACTCTCACTCCCATGCTTTGCAGTAGCTACAGAGAACATTTCTAGTGCATGCAGACTGGGTGACTGCTCTCAATCCAATCAGAGAAATATTTCCATTTTTTGAAAATCAGAAGATTAACCCTCTGGAGTCCAGGGTATAATTGGCCATTTTTGACTACTTTTGGTTTTACCTTTATAATTATCTTTAAAAGTGTTTACCTGGCCTTGTTTGGTGTCATTTTTTTTCAGCGCAACTTCATTTGTGGGACTTTACAGTTATGTAAAGTTAATGTAAATATAAATTGTAAATTTCAAAAACATATGTACAAATGCAGCAAAAACACAAAGTTAAATGCAACTATTTACATAAATGTAGGAAATGCTTAAGGTGTTTTTGTACAATTATTTACAAAACAGTCAGATATCACATTAAGATTTAGAATGTAAATATAAATTGTAAGTAAGTCCCTTCAGCTGCCCCCTTGTTTGCACTCGGGTCACCACAGCAAATCCAAGGTGGATCTGCATGTTGAATTGGCACAGGTTTTACGCCGGATGCCCTTCCTGACACAACTCCACATTACATGGAGAAATGTGGCAGGGGTGGGATTTGAACTCGAACCTTCTGAACTGAAACCAAGTGCATTAACCACTTGGCCACCACCCCTGCTGAATGTAAATATGAAATTGTACATTTCAAAAACATATAGTGCAGGAAATGCTAATACTAAACTATTTACAAAACAATCACATGTCAAAATAAGATGTAACCGCTGGACTGATAGTATTGCACACCGGGCGTGGCCTGATGGCCTACTGGCTTTTTTTTTTTTTTTTGTAGCAGCTACGACTCGTCCTCACCTCTTAAAGCGCGGTGATAACAGCACACCTGTACTGAGCTTTACAAAGACATTTTTATGCTTTTTTTTTCCTCCTTTATTTAGAGCTGAGCCGAGCTGCTCCGTATCTCCTCGTTAAAACAGCTGATCCTCCGCGACGCGTCAACAACTAACACTATTTTCCACTCAAATGCACCTAAAATCTCTTTCTGGGGAGCGCATGATGTGAAAACACAATAAAACTTTCTGACCTGTAAATCTGGTCATGTTTTCTGCATAAATAAATGTTATCCATTCTTTGTGGTCAAACGCAAAAGCAGGGGCGAATCCAGATGGAATGGGGGCATGGGGCAAGGATGTCCCCCCCTCACAACACCCCTAGATTAAAGGTCCAGTTTTGAAGCCTTTTGTTGGGAAAGTGTAGTGACACGGACCCACAACAGGGGGTGCAAATAAACGGCCAATAGATGAGCCAAAAAGTAACAATTTAATGTTGTGAAATGTGCACAACGAACATACAGACAATCTCAGAATATAATTACAGTCAATCCACAAAGGTGACGTGTGGGCAGGCTCGAGGATAGAAGACGTCTGTCCTGAGAAGAGCCGGAACCACATGATTTCCGCCAGCCACAGAACCTGGTGAATACTGGAGCCGCCAAGTCCCGAATTCCCAGGTGATCACCGTCCCCGACTGTCGGATCTGGTACTGCTGGCGAAGAACAAAGACAGTCAAGTGTGGGTGTGTGTACACCCAGTAACAACAGCGGTGGGAATGCCACCTCCACCTCTCACTCAATATGTTGCAGCGATACCTCAGAGGAAAAAGAGTGCCGTCCTGCACAGCCTCCACAAAAAGGACCGGTACTCCTGCAAACACTCACAATATACAGCTTATAAGTAAACACAAATGGCTGAGGATATTACCTCCAATGAAGTATGATATCTCGGCAACGAGGTGGAGATGACGTCTGGTCTTTATGGAGTGAGAGGACGTTGAGTAGATGGGTGACAGCTGTCAAGAGGTAATGAGTGACAGCTGTCACCCCCTGCTGTGTCCATGGCGGCAGCGCCCTCTCGTGCCTGAAGCCCGCACTTCAGGCAGGGCGCCCTCTGATGGTGGGCCAGCAGTACCTCCTCTTCTGGCGGCCCACACACAACACCTTTTTTACTACAACTACTAATTGTTGTGTGGGCCGCTGAAGAGGAGATACTGCTGGCCCACCACCAGAGGGCGCCCTGCCTGAAGTGCGGGCTACAGGCACGAGAGGGCGCAACCACCTTGCAGGAGCAGCCGGGAGTGACAGCTGTCACTCATCGCCAGTTGTCACTCATCAACCACAAACCACCATCTCCATAACAGCCGGGCAGCAACTCCACCTCCCTGCCGAGATATCGTCTACCCTATAGGTAAACTCTCAGCCATTCTGTTCTGTACCAAACACACTTGTATTTGTGCTCTGAGTGTTTGCAGGAGTTTCTGTAGCTACTTTCAGCTGGGTGCTGGGTTTGTGGAGTGTGTAGGAGTGACGCTTTTCACCCCTCACGCCAAAACGGATAAGTAGCTCTCAGGCTCTGCACAACTATGTTACTGTGTTTGAGGTGGAGATGTTTTTCCCACCTGGAGAAGAACTGCTGGTTTTGCTGACTATTTACTGGGTGTGTTGTCTCACACTCACCCTTGACTGTTTTTCTTCCTCCTGCCAGCAGTACCAGATCCGACAGCCGGAGACGGTGGCCACCTGGGGATTCAGGACTTGGCGACTCCGGTGTGTTCCAGATCCGGTGGCAGTGGAAATCGTGTGGGGCCCGACTCTTTTCTGGACAGACGTCTTCTATCCTCGAGCCTGCCCACACGTCACCTCTGTATATTGACTGATATCAAATTCTGTGATTGTCTGTATTTCGTTGTGCACATTCACAACATTAAATCGTTACCTTTTGGCTCATCTATTGACCGTTTATTTATGCCCCCTGTTGTGGGTCCGTGTCACTACACTTTCCCAGCACTAATACTACTTAAAATAATAATAATTTTGACAAGTAAAATGTTTAGAGAAAATTTAAATGTTAGAAAAATGTTAGAAAGAATTTAATAGTTACATTTATTAACAATGTAGGTTAGAAATTACAAGTTTTACTGTTACAGTGCTGTCAACAGTTAAATATGAAATCAAGAAAGAGGTCTTTATTTTACTTTTTAGAAAACAAGTATATATTTTCATTGAAGTCAAGAAAGGGTGACTATAAAGTGAGGCGGGGACCACTACGGCCATGATGGTAAGTGAAGTTTAACTTCAGCTATTAATTAAATGAACAGCAACCTAACTTGTTCATAAATCAGACATCTGTGTGTGAGAGAGACATTCTGATCTTCTGGTCCGAAGTAAAGTGCTGTCTAACTGGGTCACTCAGATATGAATTAAGGTTGGATATTATTTCCATTCGTGCTAACACTGCCAGTCACGTAACCTAGCCTAGCAATGTAACCTGTGCAAATGGTGTGCATGGCTCGCTACCATGCTGTCGCCACCAGGTTGTTTCTTTATTCTTTATTCTATTTGTGTGACGGTCGTGCGTCGGTCATACGAAGTATGCTGTTTTGCACTGTCTGCGGTGCGGTGGCGTGGTATAACGGTGTCCCTGTCTAAAATGTATTTTCCCAAGCTGGCATAATTTCACATACCTAACATTTTACTTTAAATTGAGAGTCATTCTCTAAGTTGATTAGCAACACAAATTGGTAATAAAATAAATCCTTGATGTTACTTGTAGCTTGTAGTGAGATAGACAACTATCTCCATCTTGTGGCCTTTTTGTGTATTGCAGTTTCAAAAGTTCAACCTTTGTATCCAGTCATTGGTCCAGTCATCCAGTCATTTCTTGCTTTATATGATGAATTGTATCACACAAGTAATGATATATTATTTATAGTATAGCCTACAGTATTTCTATAACAAATGTTTTTATAATTTCTATTTCTAAATTTAAGTAACAAGGCTGAAGGAAATGACGGCTTATTATGTCTAAAAAGTAATGTGACCTACTGTCAATAGATCGTACTTTTGATAAGCCTATGATAACTGTATTTCGGGAGAACTTTTCATAATGCTTCTTATAGTGTTAAAATGTATGTGTCTCCTGGTGCACATTGATCGGTTAAGGGACCAAAAAAAAAAAACACACTGTCACAGCAGGCTTAATTTTTTTTCCCCTTCGATACCTGGTGGTGGCCTGGTCTTGGTTAAAAATGCCCGGCCTGAAAAATTTCCCCAGTCCAGCCCTGGATGCAACACAAATTATTTGTGCCACTCAAAAAAACAGTTCCTGTCCAGCACAACACAGAGGGGCACATCGCAGGCCTGACACTTCCACGGTGTGTCACTTCTCTTGTTGTCCACCTGAAGGCACCGTTGGCACCTCAATCTACCTTTTGTGGCTTTTTGGCGAGGATCTGTGCCTGTCACAGTTGGCACAGGAACGTGGTTCTGGCTCCTGTTCTGTGGGACACCTGTTTTGTCTGTGCCACACAGTTGACACACATGGGCTGCATTTGCTTGACACTGCTGATCTCACAATGCAAGATGAATGCATTTGTGGTTGCAATGTCAAGGAAGTGCAGCAACACTGTTCTGTAGCAGCGTGCAGTTTTCCGATGGGTGGAGTAGAACTGGATGAGCTCGTCAGATAGGTCGACTCCACCCATGCTTTTAATATGCATATGTCGCAGACATGAATAAGCAAAGCTCGTCAGCATCTCATTATGTCATTTAGGTCCTTCAGACTTTATTTTGAGTAAATGCTTCAGCAGAGCATTAGCATAGCAAAAACCTTTCAGCTTCTTGGGGGGGCTCCGCCCCCGCCTTTTTAAGCATTTTTCTTTATTTACCCCTCACATGCCTGGAAAAGCTCCTCGCCATTTAACCATGTCCTTTAGGTCCTTCAGATGTTTCAGTAGAATGGGTCTTGGGAGCATGACTAAAACCTTTCAGCTTATGGGGGAGCTCCGCCCCCCCATACCCCCCACCTTTTTAAGCATTTTTCTTTTTTTGCTTTTCAGCTGACCCCCCTCATTACAGCCCTCTTAACCCCCTGCCACTTTAAGCATTTTTTTAAAATATAGATGTAAATTAATATTCAAAGTTTTCAGCTAGTTGACAGTAGAGCTGTACAATATGGCCACATTATCATATCACAATATTGTCATATTATTAGGTGGGTAGGGAGAGTTCCCATGGGATAAAAAAGCTTTACAACATACTATCCCTGGTTCTCAAGACCAGGCACCTCAGTGGCTTGACTCTACTCTTTTTTAAAGCTATTTCGGTGTACCTTAGTAAACACTAGTAGAGTTCCACCTGAGATTTGGAATGTATAATAGAAGATATACCTTACTGAATTTTCATATCAATATGATATACGATGACGATAGACTATGATTTGACACAAAGTGCAGCATCAGTGAAAATTAAACATTCTTAAACTAACAGTAATAATACCACACTCATTTTGCACTCATCAAAAGGTTTGGATACTGTGCCCTCCAAAAGTATTGGAACACTTGGTATTTCATACATTTTAACTTGTTTATGCCATTTTAAATACAAGAAAAACAAAAAATAAAGAATAAAAATTTCTAAAATTATCATCCTCAAACTCAAACTGAAAGCAAACCTATAAAACCTGTAAATAAATCAGTTTTATTGCCAGTTTTCTTTAGACAAGTCAAGAGATGGAAACATAAGTGATAAGAATGGTGACAAAGGTCAGTTTCAGTTTGTACAGGGGTCAAAACTTAAAGTTGTTCCATTAATTTTGCTCCAGCTGTATTTGTGCTGAATTTCATGCTTGTATGACCATTTGAAGGATTGTTTCAGTTATCTGCTGCACTAATAAGCCAACACAAACCAGCTGTTGTCTGTTAGCTTAAACATGTTTGCACTCTTAAACAGCTAACAGACAGACATGGCAACCTGAATTAAAGGAGAAATGCTGCTTTTAACAACCTGGACCTCATTTCTGGCATAAAATACGGTCGTTTACTCACCAAAATAAGTTTGATGTCATTAGAAGTCCATAGTTCAAACGATGTGTTCAGTTCAAATCTGAAGCAAACATTTTTCTTCTTCTACTAAGTTGGATTAGAACTTTTTGTGGTACACAGCACAAACTACTGGACAGGAAGAACCTAGCAGTCAGTGTGACTCACTGATTTGAAAATGCAGCTCTTTCAACCAGACACGTGGTGGCATGACATGTCAGTCATCTGTGTCCAATCAGATTTCAGGGGAGTCCTGTGAAACCCCGGCCTCCGCTCTAGCTCCACCCATACCAGGAAGTGTTCAACATTTCTTGTTTCACTGTGACTGAGAATTCGGCATTTCCTGTTTGAGTGTGAGCTTGCCACTGAGTTCCTGTGAGATTCCATGGGATCTCGTCTGTCAAACCAGGAAGTGTTTGACATTTGAACATTTCCTGTTTCACTGTGAACTTGGCTTTTGACACTTCCTGTTTAGGACCCCCTGTACCATGAGTGAGCTTTGTGCTGCTGCACAACACTTTACTCATATTATAAGCCAGCACTGGGGTAGGACAGGGGATGTCTTTCACTGTCCAGTGTCCATCCTTCTCATGCTTCACCCTTCTCCGCACTGTCTCACCCGAAAACACATGATGGATGGTGGAGCACACAGACACCTCCCATGTGTCCATCCACTTTACAAACACCAGAGGCCCCTCTCTTATCCATCTTATAGATCCTCTTTCAGATTTTTTTGTGAGAGCATTTGACCTCCCTCTGGGGCATCCTCATGTGTTCTCCCTGTATGTGCCACATGGCCCAAACTTCATGTTAGCCAGGTCCATGAACAGTTTGGGACTCGTGTAAAAATTGTCCATGTAAATGTGGTACCCAGTACCAAGCAAGAATGGCTGGATCAGGTTCATGACCACATTGTATGACAGCCCGTGCTCACTTGTGATCACAGTCTTGGCAGTGTAATGTGAACGTGAGTGTGTAGCCATTACTTGAAACAGCCAACATAAAACGTTTCAGGCCCCATTTTGTTGGCTTGTCCTTCAAATATTGAGTCATTCCAGTTTTTGCCTTTGTCGCCACCATCTTTTGTCAATCTAGAGTATCAGTCTTGCAGCAAGTAATTGAATCTAAATGAATTTCATTGTATTTTCAGTGCTTCCCCTAACAAGTAACTGTCAAATTATTTTTTTCTTCCTACAAATATGGGAATGATAGTAAAAAATATCATTAAAATGCATAGTTTTATGTAAAACTATCAAAATTTCCCTCCGGCCTAGTGGCCGGCTATGGAGAGGCTCAGTAAGGTTTCTTTTCATGGGGTCCAAAATCCCTGGCAGGGCCCCGATCTCTCACACTCACACACACACACCTCCGATAACCAGAGTTAGATCTCATGTTGAGAAATAAATTCTCTGAAGTTTTGTCGCTGAAGAAACCCTGAGGCAGGGTGAAGTCAACACACATCACCATGAACGTCCTTCAAACTGCAATCTGCTGCTTCTTCTTCTTCAGTGAGTAAACTTTTATTTTAATCTTCTGCAAATGTCAGAATTCCAAAACAGACCTCTGGGTTTTTATGATCTTTGTCATTTTGTTAGTGATCAGAGAAAGTTCTGATCCTAACTACTGATTGTTGATCTGTTCAGCAGCTCTGTGCGGTCGACACAGTGACATCATCACTGCACAAGAGGTCCATTCTGGAAGAGAAGGAGAAGATATCACAGTTGGATGTAGATTTTATTGCCCTGGAAGGAGGAAGTTAATCTGCAGAGAAACATGTGAAAACAAAAACACCACTTCTTCAAGCTGATGGCAACTCTGCTGAGAACCACAAATACAAGATTCTGATCAGTCACAGACGGTGAGTTTCTGCTTTCAGTCTGAAAATGGCCATGAGTGTGAGAAGATAAAGTTCACTGACTGATGTTTAAAATACACTGTAAAAGTAATCTGGAAAATCTGACACCAAAAACCTCCACAGGAAAATGTTTTGGTCACGTTCCACCAAATTTCCCACTCAGTCTGTGACATTTTGGAACGTATTCCCAACATACTCCAGCTTCATTCCAACCACACTCCAGCTCTATTACATCATTTATTACATCAAGTGGAACAAGAACCCCAAATGCAAAACAGCCAAGACAAGGGTGAGATCAAAAAGAAGCCGATGTTTAATACACAGTCAGTGAGCCAAAAATACAAAAACGGGAGTGGGTAAGGATTCAACAAAAATACACTCTTTATCCGATTAGGAGTGTGGTATAAAAAAAAAACCCAGCAGGAGTGGGGAAGGTTACAACTAAAATACAAACTAACCCTGTATGCAGGATGAGGGGAAAAGCAGTAAAGCAGAAAGTACAAACAAAAAGACAAAAATGCTTAAAGCCCCTGGGAATTACCTGAACACGTTGACTAAATAAACATAAAGAATTTCCGTGATCAGTATTTTACATACCACTACACCACGAGAAGCACAAGCAACAACAACCCACAAAGAGGAACAAAAAGAGTAACCTTAAATAACCAGCTGGACTAATTGGACCCAGCTGTCATGATTAGACTGTAAAAAAAAAAAAGAAAAAAAAAAAAAAAAAAAAAAAAAAAAGAAGAAAATCTACTGACACAAAGGGAACACAAGGTGGCAGCAAATACGAAGACAAGTCTAAGTGATGGAACCTAACTTAAGACTATGACACAACTAAAAGTACACTTAAGAATTAAATGCAAACCCAATAAAAACACAGAGACACTCCAAAAAGAATAATCAAAGAGACCAAGGATACTGGAAAAGAAACACAATGCAAGCTGATACAACAGAAAGTCCAAGAGGCTGTGTGAAGAGAACAAAGACAAAACCAGACAAACAGGTGAGAGGACGCAGAAGTGGAACAGACCTAAAAGAAACACATAAACACAAACAAGACTAAAAGGGAGCACAGACAGGAATCAACGAAAAAAAAAAACCCTAACAGATGGCCCCATGACAAAATTTTGACAGAATTTTCATTACAGATACATATTAGGCCATGGAAGACTCCATTAAATTTTGGAGGTGATCCGAATCCGGATCCAGATTCTCAATCAAGATTTCCCTTTCTTATAGGTTTTGAAGAATTACATCAAAACTACTTCACGGATTCTCACCAAACTTGCACCACAGATAGATATTTGGCCATGGAAGACGCCACTGAATTTTGGAGGTGATCTGGATTCGGATTGGCAGATGTCAGAAATCTCCAATTGCTCTTGCTCCCGTGATGCTCCACGTTTATTCCCCCCATGCTTCAGCATTATTCCCACCACCCTCCAGCTTTATTCCTGTGATGCTCCAGCTGTATTCCCACAACACTCCAGGATTCTTCTTGCGATGCTCCAGTTTTATTCCGACCACACTCCAGCCTTATTCGCACAATGCTCCAGCTTTATTCCCATGATGCTCCAGGTTTATTCCCACCACACTCCAGCCCTATTCCTGCGATGCTCCAGCGTTCTCCCAACAGTGGTGGTGCCCCCTTGTGTCAGAACCTGCCTGAAACTTTCCACTTGCAGCCCCTCAGGATTTTACAAGATTTTACAGGATTTTACTGGGCTCTGCAGCTGTCACTCAAAGCGACCACGCCCCTACTTATACAGAATTTTATGGCTTAAAAAGTCTTAAACTCAGAAGTTACAAAAAAATTCACCCCGTAGAGTTGTCATGGAGGCAGGAAGTATCTATACAGACCAAAACTGTTTTTGTTCCAAACTGTAAACATGTTTATTTCTGCTTTAAAGTTGGACATTTTGACATGGACTTCAGTGGGAACTTGCTCACTTTTGGAGCCAGTCTTAAATGGCCAGTCAAGGAACTGCAAACTTTTCTTGTTGTAGTCAGGGTTCATCTGAGACCATCAAAGTTTACGGCTTGGAGGGAACTTAGGTCAAGGAGGGGGTTGATTAGGTCCGAACGGAAAATTCCTGAGGGCCTTTGAGAAACATCTTTAACCCTCAAGTTCGTCCTGATGTGCACACGTGCTTTTGTGTGTGTGTGTGTGTGTGTGTGTGTGTGTGTGTGTGTGTGGAGAGGAGGTCTGGACCCTGGGTGGTGCTGCCCCTGGTGTCGGGGTGTTGTTGCCCAAGACAGCCTACTTCAGTTGTGGGCGGGGCCAGCTGACAAACAGTGACATTTCACAGCAACAATAACACCGTTTCAGGATTTTACTATTGAAGTGAATTTTTGTGACTTTCAGCTCCTCGACCTTCACCAGCGGTCCAGTCATCACCGTCGGAGGGTTTTCGCTCCATGCCGTTGTCTGTCTCCCTGGAAACCTCCGACGCTCCACATTCAGGTCGGTTTGTGTTTCAGTTTTCACTTTAACTTCAGTGACACAAACTCTGCAAGAAACATAGAAACAGGAGGACAGAAGGAATCGGATCATCAAACCACGACACTGAAACAGTGTCAAACTTTCTTCCAGCAGCAATAAATTTAAAGAATAAACTTTGTTTTTTAAACAGCCGCTACAGAGTGTGACAGAAAATACAAGCCAGAACCTAATCTAACGGCCTCCACCAAGGAGGTTCAGTTCAGGTCATCATCTCAAAAGGACACGAACAGTCTAAAGTGAGATTTCCCAGAAAATAATTTCCAGGTGTTGCCATGTTAGCAGCACTTACTCCATCTACATGACTACAAACTCATTAATGCATAAAGGGGTGGAGCTTGAGCAGCTCAGTGTGGGATGAAAGAAGCCTGAACACGGCCATCTCTTTGAGTCCGAACCAGCTGAGCTAAAAAGCTGACCTCAGTTCAGCTGTTCAATATGTATATGTCACGGACATGAATGAGCGAAGCTCTTCGACATCTCACCATCTCATTTAGGCTCTTCAGACATTTTTTTTTTTTTTTAGTAAATGCTTCTGGGGAGCATTAGCATGGCTCCAACCCAGTGGCAGATGCTGGTCTTTCAAGGAGGGGAAGCTCAAGTTCGACCTACATCATAAAATGTGTCGGTTTATTTATACGTAAATTCTACCCTCCATTCCTTTTCAAGAAAATGATCTGTGACCCTGTCGTACCAACAAGGCGTCTTTTCCAGGGACTTGACTAGTGTCCTCTCAATGGCCAGCAGAGCTAGGCTGCTTAAACGGATTTGGCCCATGGTGTTGCGGGTGTAAGACTTGAGCCGCTTTAAACAGGAGAAGCTCCTCTCTACAGATGCAGATGTAGCTCCAATCGTTGCCACTAATGACAATAGTTTGTACACCTGAGGCATTGCACTGTCCAACTCCATGTCTTTCAGAAACAGCAAGAAATCACATAGCTTTCCCCTGTTGCCCTGCAAGTCCTGGTTTGAATATAGGACTTGAAGTTCAGACTTCAGTCTCCCTGAATCAAAGAACTGGCCAAAACTTTTTAGGACACTCTGAAATGCCTCCTCTGGAAACACTTGTCTCATCAAATTTCCCTGGATTGACCAATTCCAAGAAGCGCAGACTTTCCAAATTTGCAAAACGCCGAGGTAGCTGCTCTGTGAGATTGTCTAGGATGGCCATGTACAGATTTCTGTAGCGCTCCTTGGGATCCTGTAGTTGTGACAGACGGCGTTTTCTCATGGGCTCAGTTTGTGGGTCTGATGTGAGATCTGCTGCTTTGGCATAAACAGCTTGGAAAGCCCCCTCTGACCTCTTCTCTTTGACAAAAGCAAGAAGAGACTCACTTCTTTTCTTGCAGTACAGAACATCCATAGCTCTCTGCTGGACAATGTCAAACACCACATCAGTCTCAGAGAAGATTTGTTCATATGTGTACAACATGAACACAAACTCAAAATCCTCCATTTTCATCAGAAGGCCTATGGGCACAGTCTAATGTGTCATCATCCATGGACTTATCTGCAATGATCATCTCAAAAGTTTGCAGGAGGGCATCATAATTGTTTGCCACAGTGCTCACTATCCGTGATGTGAAATTCCTTTGAGTAGGAGCATTTCTGGGCAACCTTGAGCAGCCTGCTCAGTGTCCACACTGTTTAAAGCACTGTGAAGCTGCGGGTTTGAGTGAGAGAAAAGCTGCGTCGTTACCAGTGATAAGAAGCTGATTCTGAACAAAAGTTGAGCGCGTTGTAGCGCATATTTAGTCAATGACATGTACACACAACAGTATATATTTGATCACTTATTTTTTGACATTTTAGGGGAAGCTGAGCTTCCCTTGCAGTCTTAGAGCAATCGCCTCTGCTCCAACCCTTCAGCTTCCGGGGGCTTCACCCCTAGATCCACCGCAATTTTAAGCATTTTTCTTTTTGTCTGGAAAGTCCTCACTATGTCATTTAGGTCCTTCACACTTTATTTTTAGGAAATGCTAATGTGTGCATTAGCATGGCTAAAAACATTCATGCGATTTACACACTAAATGGTCTATTCATGTGCCGTCAAGGTGCGCGCTGCCTCACACTTTGGCATTCCCGGATTCAATGCCGACTTAACATTTAGCATTTCCTGTTTCAGTGTCAGCTGTGCACTGAATTCCCACGAGAGCTCCTCTATTCACGTGAGATCTCCATACATGTCAACCCCTTTGAGGGTCCACCTGTATAACCAAGTGAGAAAATCCATAAAATCAACACAAAATCCTTATATCCTCCAAATCGCACCAAAATCAGTTTTATTACAGTACACACAACCGCATAGCGGTGTCACATAACTGGGTTTTTTGTCCACAAATTATGAGTTGCCGCAATGACATTAAAGTCAGGATCATTAGTTTTTCCTCCACAGTTGAATTTCAAACAATAGCGATCTAGTATTCATGCATCAAGCTGAATTTTATTGAACTGAATGTGTCAAATTTAGTTATTTTTTACAGAAACAAGAACTGTCTGTCAGTAATGGAAATACATTCATAAAATCATGAAAAATAAATTGAAAAAGTAAATAAATATGAAATTGGTCACTGGATCCTTAAACTTTGGACATAATAAACTCTTCATGGTGGATCCTTGATCTCTGGACATAAATAGGAATAAACAAAATCTGTAGTTTTTGTCAAAAGCATTTCCTTTCAGACATTATTGGCATGAATGTCTTTCCATACGTCTGAGCTCGCTGTGCTTCACGTCAGCATCAGTTTAATTCATAAAGAATGCAGGACGTCTCATTTTGGGAAGAAAAAAACATTTGTCGATTGTAGTTTCGTGCCTGTAATACGTTTTAAAGAGGTGTCATTTTATTTAAAGCGGCAATTAATTTTGAAGTTATTAATTCCGACCGAACTCTGTCTCAGCAAACCACGGAATGGAGGACGATTCTCGCTTCTTGATTACAACAAGACAAGAGTCCCAGTTAGTGACTTTAATCCACACAAAAGTGACTCACGATATTTTAATAGCTTTGAGAGGGGTTAAGAAGCAGACTTGCCGTTTCTGAAGAGCAGCAAATCAAAGAACCAATGAGCTAGTGGATTGAAGCATTGCTTCATTTGGTTCACGCATGTGAACCACGCAAGTGGAGTCGCACTGCAGACCAAATCCTGAATATCCGTAAGACTTTATTTGTACGTTCGTATGACACTGAAACTCAGAAAAAAACGTATAATTTACGGACAGTCCGTATAAGTTGACATGAATGGATCTCCTTTTTCTCTTTTTTCAATTTCCTTTTTTTTTTAATTGAAACAAAAAGTTACACAGAAACCTTACAAAGGTTAAACATACCAGTGCAAAACAACATAATGAAAAACAGGTTAATATCCTCTGCTGTAGATCCAGGAAGTGTTCAACATTTGACATTTCCTGTTTCACTGTGGACTCAAAATTTGGCACTTCCTGTTGGGGACTCCTACAATGAGCACACTCGCACCGCTTGTACGGCACTTCGCTCGTTTTAAATAATATTTTGGGGGACTGTGTGGTGGTTCTTACAGTTTCATTGTCCAGGATGCAAGCGTGAACCCACCCTGAGAGTCCATGTGGTCAGTAACCACATTAACCACCACGTACAGGCGATTTTTCTGTGATTCTGTATTGTGATGGAAATCGTCTTGACCTCAGCAGGTGCGTTGCTGTATTGTGTGTGTGGCGTGGGTCGTCTTCACAGGCCTGTTGGTTCTGGCTGCTCTGATCTTCCATATAAAGAGAAAAACTAAACCCAAAGGTGAATCCACAAAAAACTCAAACAGCTTTCATTAAAAAAAAGATAAAAACTCAACCTGTTAATGGTTTTGTTTCTCTTTCAGACGTCGTTGCAGAGACGGAGAATGACACAGTGGCAGACGGTTTGTGAACACCATCAGTTTGTGGACCTGATTGATTCATATCCATGTTTTTTTTGTTGTTGTTGTTTCTTTTTGTCCTGTCCATGCTGAAGCATATTTGTCTTGGTCACAGGATGGCTGTATGTATCATTTTGACTGTGAAGATCCAAAATAAATAAAGAGAAGATCCAAAATAAATTCAAAGTTGTGCAATCAATTCTCCTTTTCTTGTCATTAAAATGACAAAGTGACATCATTATTTGTGCAGCAAATAACAGAATATTTGCAGAGGAATCCTTCACATCCAGTTATAAGCACCGAAGTTTGACTGTGTATACCTTTTGGTACATATTTTAGAAAAATAACATTAGCCATTTGAATTTTCGATAGGGAGCCAAGTAGGGGTCAATTGAAGAACTGCATAGGGGTAAAAAAAAAAAATGTTCCAATCATATTGAAAGCTATACCACATTATGTGTCTGATCACAAAGATTCCAAAAAGGTATAGTATGGACTATCTGTGACTGAATGTTCTGGAGTTATGGGGTAAAAACAGCAAGCATGGCGCCAAAGGTCACTTTCAGTTTGTACAGGGGTCAAGGTCTAGGTCCTGTTAGAAGTGGCTTTTAATAAGCAAAAATATAACAAAATATAGATCAAAAAGCCTTTTCAATGTTAAAAAGAACCAAATATCCGCTAAATCTGCAATATGGATCACATGTGGATCAAACTTAGGACAATGTCACACCATGACAGTTTATCCAGCATATGCTGACAGCCCTGTTTCCAAAGAGCGGTTCGGGTCAGTACTGCACAGAATGGTACGGGTCGGAAGAGTCAAGTCTGGCTTGGTTTGCATTTCCACCATTGGGAGAACCCTTTTGTTTTCCCCTCTGCTCACTCGTGATTGTGCATCAAATTCAGTACAAATTAGTTGTTTGCAGATGATTCATCAGTTATAACACAGATTAACATACACCAAGTCACAAGAAGCAGCAAAACGTTTATACTCTGCATCCAGAAAGTATTCACAGCACTTCACTTTTTCCACTTTTTTATTGTAACAACCTTATTCCAAAATGGATAAAATGATTTTTTTTGTTTCCTCCTCAAAACATGATTTGAAAAGGCACACACCTGTCTACATATAAAGATCAGACAGTTGACAGTGCATGTCAGAGCACAAACCAAGCATGAAATCAAAGGAATTGTCTGTAGACCTCCAAGACAGGATTGTCTCGAGGCACAATTCTGGGAAAGGGTACAGAAACATTTAAGCTGCTTTGAAGGTCCCAGTGAGCACAGTGACCTCCATCATACATAAATGGAAGACATTCAGATCCACCAGGACTCTTCGTAGAGCTGGCCGCTGTCTAAACTGAGCAATTGGGGAAGAAGGGCCTTAGTCAGGGAGGTGACCAAGAACCTGATGGTCACTCTGTCAGAGCTCCAGTATTCCTCTGTGGAGAGAGGAGAACCTTCCAGAAGGACAACCACCTCTACAGCAATCCACCAATCAGGCCTGTATGGTCGAGTGGCCAGATGGAAGCCACTCCTTAGTAAAAGGCACATGGCAGCTCACCTGGAGTTTGACAAAAGGCACCTGGAGGACTCTCAGACCATGAGAACTGGGTACTGGCAACATTTTCCCGGACAGACTGCCTCCTCAGTGACCGGACTGGACGGCACTCTTCTAATTAATACAAGGTTGTAATCATTTCTTTTATTTCTGCTACCTCTGTAACACGTCTGTTCATTTTTAAGTGCAACAGCTATGAATAGCAGCTCACTATTTTACTTCTATGTGAATCCTAGGAGTGGTTAGCTTTTTTTTAGCAGTTACCTTGTGCTGGTTTTTGTTACACATCTGGATACTCTGGTGTACATCTTACACTACATTACACTTTATAATAATCTTGCGTGATGTTGAAAGACAGGGTGGCCTTCTCAGAGAGCCATGTCCATAAGTTAGAGCAGCTTCTGAGTTCAGTGGAATTCGACAAAACAGGCACTCCAGACGAGCCTAATGTCAGGCTAGCTAGCGAGTCCACTAGTACTAGCTTAACTCCACCGGCTAAAGAAGATGGCTTTTGCCTGCAGAGGACAGAGCGGTTTCTTCTTAAAGCAGCTCTTCTCTGTTTTGCAGAGAGTAGAACTACGCTATTCTCTGTTTTGCAGAGGGTAGAATAACACATCAGCTATGAAACATTTAACAGGTAAAACTGATTTCAACTGATTTTAAGTTTTATAAATATTTGTAGCTGTTCAGCTTTATTTACCACGTTATCAGTCTAAAAATTAGCGGACAAAAATTTATCGCAAGATAATTAGTCCGATAGTGGTTTTTAAAGTAATCTAAAAAGATATTCGATAATGAAAACATTATCTTCGATAATTATCGGAACTGTGCCCACCACTGATTTTATCACTGTGTATAGGCCCCCAAGACCATATTCTGACTTCTTAAATGAATTTGGTGAGTTTATCTCTAATTTGGCAACCCGTGCATTTAACATTCTGATTGTTGGTGACTTCAATATTCATGTAAACAAGCTTTCTGACCCCCTCTGCAAATCATTCTTGGACATTATAGATGTATTAGGAGTTCAGCAATGCTTTCAGGGTTCGACACACTTTAATGGAAATACTCAGGATTTGGTCTTCCTTTGTGGTAATGTTGTCACAAGTACTGACGTGCCTCTTGCATCAGTGGTCTCAGATCACTCACTTATTAAGTTTACAGTCTAGATAGAAGAATAACCAGAATGGCAAAGGCTCACCCATTGATCAGCTCCAGGATGATCAAAGACAGTCTGGAGTTACCTGTAAGTGCTGTGACAGTTAGAAGACGCCTGTGTGAAGCTAATTTATTTGCAAGAATCCCCCGCAAAGTCCCTCTGTTCAATAAAAGACGTGCAGAAGAGGTTACAATTTGCCAAAGAACACAACTGGCCTAAAGAGAAATTGAGGAATATTTTCTGGACTGATGAGAGTAAAATTGATCTTTTTGGGTCCAAGGGCCGCAGACAGTTTTGTAAGATGACCCCCAAACTCTGAATTCAAGCCACAGTTCACAGTGAAGACAATGAAGCATGGTGGTGCAAGCATCATGATATGGGTATGTTTCTCCTACTATGGTGTTGGGCCTATATATCGCATACCAGGTATCATGGATCAGTTTGGATATGTCAAAATACTTGAAGAGGTCATGTTGCCTTATGCTGAAGAGGACATGCCCTTGAAATGGGTGTTTCAACAAGACAATCACCCCAAGCACACTAGTAAACGAGCACAATCTTGGTTCCAAACCAACAAAATGCCTCGCAGATGTGAAGAAATCATGAAAAACTGTGGTTATACAACTAAATACTAGTTTAGTGATTCACAGGATTGCTAAAAAAGCAGTTTGAACATAATAATTTTGAGTTTGTAGCGTCAACAGCAGATGTTACTATTATTGTGAACACCCCCTTTTCTACTTTTTTTTTTTTTACTAATAGCCCAATTTCATAGCCTTAAGAGTGTGCATATCATGAATGCTTGGTCTTGTTGGATTTGTGAGAATCTACTGAATGTACTGGTACCTTGTTTCCCATGTAACAATAAGAAATATACTCAAAACCTGGATTAATCTTTTTAGTCACATAGCACTACTATTATTCTGAACACTACTGTATGTGGCCTCAAGTACAAGTCTAGAGCAGAGGTCTTCAGCTCATTCCAGAAAGGGCGAAGACCACCCTTTTCACACATTAAGGCAGGCTCACGAGACAGTACCGGAGGGAGTTTCCTAAACTCACTTTTGTTGATGGTCTCCTGTGTCGCAGTATCAGACCCCCACCAGGTGACACTGTTTTGCAGACTGTAGTCCCCAGTAGCTTGCAGAGAGAAGTTTTTCAAACGTTACATGGCCATTCACTCTCTGGCCATTTCAGTGCACAAACAACATCGCAAAGTGCTCAAGTCAAATGCTATTGGCCCCATATGGCACATGACATAAACCAGTGGTGTCTTGAATGCACTGGTCTGGATGTCGTGTGCATCCCCCAAAGCATCACAGACCCGATGAACGAACTGGACCATGGACTGTGAAAGCACGGTTATGCAGAAAAAAATGCGGTTTTATGGTTCTTGTTATATCGCCCTCATTTGTACACTCAACAAAAATATAAACGCAACACTTTTGGTTTTGCTCCCATTTTGTATGAGATGAACTCAAAAATCTAAAACTTTTTCCACATACACAATATCACCATTTCCCTCAAATATTGTTCACAAACCAGTCTAAATCTGTGATAGTGAGCACTTCTCCTTTGCTGAGATAATCCATCCCACCTCACAGGTGTGCCATATCAAGATGCTGGATGGAGCGTGAGGTTGATAGATGGATCGGTGCAGCATCTGTAGTGATGCGGTCGCTGTATCGGACCGTCGTGGTGAAGAGAGAGCTGAGTAGGGGGGCAAAGCTCTCGATTTACCGATCGATCTACATTCCAATCCTCATCTATGGTCATGAGATTTGGCTCATGACCGAAAGAACGAGATCGCGGGTACAAGCGGCCGAGATGAGTTTCTTCCGCAGGGTGGCTGGGTGCTCCCTTAGAGATAGGGTGAGGAGCTCGGTCACTCGGGAAGAGCTCGGAGTCGAGCCGCTGCTCCTCCACGTCGAAAGGAGTCAGTTGAGGTGGCTCTGGCATCTTTTCCGGATGCCCCCTGGACGCCTCGCTGAAGAGGTGTTCCGGGCACGTCCCATTGGGAGGAGGCCCCGGGGAAGACCCAGGACACGCTGGAAGGATTAGATCTCTCGGCTGGCTTGGGAATGCCTTGGGGTTCCCCCGGAGGAGCTGGGGGAGGTGTGTGTGGATCGGGAGGTCTGGGCGGCTTTGCTTGAGCTGCTGCCCCCGCGACCCGACTCCGGATAAAGCGGAAGAAAATGGATGGATGGATGGATGATCATAAAAAATATTTTTAGCTTCATCCCAAATAAGACCTGAGCAATAAAAATCACAATAAACATCCATGAGAAATAAACTATATTTAATCTATTTTTTTATTTACATCATGTAAATATATTGAGAATATATTTTGTCCACATTAACAGGTTATATTTGCTTTCAGGACACTTTTCCATACTTGGACTGATGATTCAAGTCTGCAGACTCATTTATAGCATTAGATACGTTGCAGCGCAGATAAAATATAAACAGCATAAAAACAAGCGATTAGATGATTCAGAAGAATCCCAACATGCCGAACAGTACACAGATTATATTGCAGATAACTTTGGTGTCACCAAGACGAAGCAGGAAACAGGAAACAGCATTTGGATCATTCTGGTTCACAAACCAGCAGATTTCCTGCATTCAGCAGGTTCACGACCCGGATCATTTTTAAAGTCCACATTTCAGGTTTGTCTCAAAGTGGTCCAGATAATTCCATAAACATGCTTCCTGAAACAGGAGACAGAAAATCAAGCTTTAGATCAAAATGTGTTTTTGTGATGCTGTTGAAACTAAAAAGTAAAAGATAATCTGATCAGTACCAGTGATGGTCACCGGTCGAAGCCACTTTGTAAACGCCGTTACATCGCCACAAACGACGCTCAGCATTCATAAACATGCCGACACAGTGAAGCATCAGATGAAGCTTCAGTCTGCAAAGTTTCAGCCCCAAAGTGAAGCAGCTGAAAACATGAGTTTTCTTTGGAATTTAACTTTTGGAGTTTGTTTTTGAGCTGTCTATCTTCATTAATCATTAATCTGCCTTCTGATCAGTTTATTGATCATCAAAACTTTCTCAGAATGAATGAAGACAAATTCAGTTTTTGCACCAAGTCTCAAATACAACATACCAAATTATTTCATTGAGATCGATAAGTTCTATGATGGGTTCTTCTCAATTAAATACAAATGTTCATTTTTTGCTCTTATTTTGTTTTATCCAGTTGATTAGTGATCGCTGTTTGAAGGCATGTTGCAAATAATATAATTAACAACAGGGGGCGCACTCGCACAGCTAACGCTTACTGGTATAGTGATGTAACTAACGAGTCTTTCCATGAATCCACGAGTCTGTCTACAAATTATTCGATAATAATCACGAAATGTGAAACTGCACAGAAAAAGTTATCATCACTGGAACACCAAGAATCAATTAATAATCAGCTATTAAATTAATTACCAACTACTTTGACAATCAATGGAGTCTGTTTTAAAACAATATCCAAATTATGATTTCAGCGCCTTAAACATGGATATTTTCTGATTGATTTGCTCCTCTGACAGGAAACTCAACCTACTGGTTCTGGACAAAACAGGACATTTGAAGACGTCACCCTAGACTTTGAGAAACACTGATCAATATTTTTCAACATTTTCTGATCAATTATTCAAGAAAGAGATTAAACAATCGTGAAAATCCTGAGCTGCAGCTATAATTGTAATAATTATCAGACTCTGAATTTGTAGAAATTCTTGTTTACCGAAAGATTCAGTTACGTTTTTAACATTTATTATGATTGTGGTTGTGTTCGCTGTGCATTTGTGCACCCTACAGAAATAATTATTACAACAGTGATAGTTATTAGAATAATGATTCCAACAGAAGTATCGCAGGTCAACATGATGAATACTTTCGCCATTTTGGATAATAAAGTCAATTAATTCCAATTACACACATTTCTGATAAACCAGACCAAACCGGTATGAAGTCAAGTCGTAGGTTTGTTTTTGAGTCCAAGATCGAAATGTGAGAAAATCAAGCAGAAACCTGTTGAATTAACATGGAGTAAAAGTATTTTAAAGCCATCTCTTAATTCTCCAGGTCAGTCAGATTAAAAATGGAACCAATGAGTCCTATGGAGACCTGGATCTGAACAGCTTCCCAAAAAAAATTGGCCCAAAACTTCCCAAAAGCACATTTCCCGAAGCAGAGAAAATTTTCTATCTTCACCACATTTCCGTCATCAGCGTAGGCTGTCTGGCAGGAGGGCGTTCTTGGTTACGAGGGAAAACTACCAAGTTCTACAGATTTTAGAAACACGGGAACAAAAATGAAAATGCTGACTCATCGTTAGCAATTTGACGCTGGTGATCAGCGATACCTTTGTGTGTTTTTTATGAACAACTTTAACAGGGTATGGAGATGTTTTATGGGTATGGTTCATTTCTCGTGTGTTTATAAAAAGACACCTTTACAGCAGATTCATGATTCAGCTTCATCCGAATAAAACACCTGTCAAACATTATTTCTCTATTGCTAGAATTTCTTCACAGCTAAAACAAAAATTCACATCAACAAACATGTTCAAAGAACGTAAACAATCCTAAAAAATAAAAACATGTTAAAAAATATATAAAGTATAGCATCCTGTAGGTCTTCGTTACTACAGTACTCGTGAAGACAGCTTTCTGAAACTGGCTTGGGATGACACTGCAAACATAGTCTTATTTGAATAACACACACCCACTTTTAAATCCACCTTTAAAATTTTCTAACTAAAACTTTGACGTCCACACTGATACCAGAAACAGGAACAATTTTGAAATCTTGTCTGTTGTGTGAAATAACTTTTTTTTGCTTTGAAAGTTTTGAATCTTCTGTTGAAACTCTTCAAATCCACCAGAAAAGTGACAGAACACCAACCTGAAGACTTTTCTGTCCAACAGATCAAAGGAGCAGAAGGGGACAAAAGGTTCTGCAGTACTGAAGGAAGTACTGCATCAAAGTCACCTGGATACTACGTTTTAAGGTACATATATACTTGCTGTTGAACACACGATCGTACATTAACGCAATATGCCTGAATGTTAATCCCACTATCACCTGAGGGGGCAGTATAACAGAGGCAACAATGAATAAAATATGAAGTAAATTTTGATGAGAACTGTGAGTTTGTTCAACGATGGATAATCTGCCCCCAGGTGGATAGAACTTAATCCTTCAAGAATTAAAACTGAGGTACACAAACAGGTGACACATTTTACGATAGGTAACATACATCAAGTCTGGGAACCCGCACTGGAGCCTTGGATGGCAACCACACAGCCACATTTAAAATAAGTATCTCTCTGCTTATACACTATCCACCTTGATTCTCCAATAACACAAGTGTCTCCCCAGTGGTGATAAATAATCATCTTATAAAACACATTGTTTACTTGTCTCACGGCCCACAACTAAGCTAGTTAGCATTGCCCAATGAATTACGACAAGTTTACTAGGTGGCAGCCTGAATCACCAACTAAATTATTAATAACTTGCATCACGTTTTACAAAAATTGGATCAACTTTTTTTGACCCCTGTACAAATTGACCCTTGTCTTTTTTTTTTTTTTTTGGCCCAACAACAGATTGGCATCCTGTGTACCCCACCTCAAGCACTATGACTCCTGGGATAGGCTCCACCTCCCCCACCACCAATGACCCTTAATTGGAGTAAAGCGGGTAACAGAAAATGAATGAATGAATTTTGACCAAAATCAGAGCAACTTTAACTTCTGACCCTGGTACAAACTGAACTTGACCTGTGTCACCATTTTTGCTGTTTTTAACCCATAAAATTCAGTCATAGTCGAAACTATACCTTGCAAAAGAGATCTCAATCTCAATGGGACTAACCTGGTTAAATAAAGGTTAAATATCCTTTTGGAATCTTCATGATCAGACAATGTGGTGTAGTTTTCAACAAGATTGGAGCATTTGTAAATTACGACTCCTGTGTAATCCTTCATTGATGCATATCTGACTACAGCTGCCACCTGGATGACCACCATACATTTGTGTAGGTCATGGTTCACTGAGGCTGGACTGTAAGCTCCGTTTAGTCGCCTTAAGCGGTACTGATTAGGACAAAATTGTCTACTGGCTCATAGACTAAAGATACGTCAAAGATAGCGACCGCTGTGGTCTTTGCAGCAGTATTTCCAGAAGAATAAAGAAACGTAGAAGGTCTGCTGGTTACTTTGTTGAAAGAAGATAAGGTCAAGGTTGGAGGTCCATTGACTCAGACTCCCTCATGGCATTAACAGACCTCAGACCAGTTTTAGCAGCTAAAGCACTGATTAGGTCAGTCAGTGAAACCACGACACTGCTCCTGGTTTCTCCTCCCAGTCTGACCGCCTCAGTGAGAAAACAAAAAATAACCTGCTCTAAAAACATATTTACAATTAATAATTCTATTTTCCAACATACAGCTTCTTGTCCTTCAATAAAATAGCCGATAATAACATTAAAAGAATTGATAAAACCTATAAAAATTGCATTCTCGACAACAAACAGCTGTCACAGCCGTTTACTGCATATTTACAGTTTTACTGCACAGCACGAACATGCAGATCAGCAGGAACCTCCTTCAGACTGGCTCAGGGTCAAATCCAATGAGTTGGCAGTTCCTCCAGGTTCCTGCCCGTGTCTCCAAGTGGACAAACATGGCTTCTTCTATGGGACTTTAAAGAGCCGGAACCTGAAGGAAGCCGAGTGCTGAACTGTTCAGTCTCTACAACTGTCAATAATACTGTCACGGATTTGAGGCAAAAGCAAAACACTGACTGAATCTCTGCAGGTGAAGGAGAGTGTTTAGAACCACAAACAGCTGGCCACGCCTCCTGTCAGTCCATCAGGCAAAAATGGGAAATCCATGCAACGATGCAGAAGGAACATGAAAGAGGGAAAAATATTAAGAAATAAAAAAAAAAAAAAAAAACAAACAAAAAAAAAACTGCTGAACAGAAATCTTTACCACCCAAAACTGCCAACAATGTGGTCCTGTGGTCAATTCTTGCCACACGTCCTTGTTTATGTGTTGGATCTTAGCGGTGCAATGATGTCACGGGGTCACAGAACGGCACTTGATACCAGCAGACAAAAACCTGCTGGAAACTTCAGCCAAACAAGACTGAACTCAGAGGTGGAGCAAGACAAGCCGACGTCACCAAAACTACAGCACAGTGGCGCAGGTAGCTTCTCAAAAGTTCTGGAGTATAAGCTGCTTCGGAGTACAAGTCTAAGCATATACTGGAATTGGAATATAGTGGAATTCAATTTTAAACAATGTTTCCCTGAGGATGAGTACAACAACAGACAGGAACTCGGTAGCACATGTGCACACGACAGCCTATGCTGTTACTTTACATAAAAAATCCCCTTGGCAGGAACTCTGTAGCACATGTGCACACGACAGCCTATGCTGTTACTTTACATAAAAAATCCGCTTGGCTTCTCTCTGGGTCACCACAGAAGATCTGAGGTGAACATGTATTCTGATTTGGCACAGGTTTAACACCGATTGTCATTTTGGATGCAACACTACATTACATGGACAATAGGCAGGTGTGGCCTTGAACCAGGAACCTCCCAGACTGGAAACAAGCGCATTTATCCACTTGGCCACCACCCATCTTACTTAATATAATCCTTCTAAATTCCAAAAATAATAAAGATGGACAAACAAATGCACGTTGGACGTGTTGGATGTTATCTGACGCAGTGTGGATAAAAGAAATAGTCAGATGGACACAGATTGCTTGTCCACAGCAACATGAAGTGAACAATGGATTTACACAGAAAGCCCTCATCTTATGGTGTGTAACATAAGGACTGTTAACTTAAAAAGAGACAAATAAATGTGTAATGCACATGTTGGATGTCATTTAACACAGTTTGAACAAGCAAAAATTGTTAGATAAATACAGATTGCTAGACCACAGCATGTGAAACACTACAATAAAAATGTCTTAATTTTAGTCAGTACTTTGATTTAGGATTTTTTTTGTGCAGGGTGGCGGTGGTGAAGTGGTTAGTGCGCTTGGTTTCAGTACAGAAGGTTCCTGGTTCAAACCCCACCCCTGCCCATTTCGCAACGTTTTCCCGATACCGAAGAGAAGCCACATCTGAGAAACCTCTCAACTGCTGCATGCTCTCTGCTCTGTATACTGCTGAGCGAGAGGAGGCGAGAGGGGAGGGGAAGGTTTCTGATCTGAAGGCGAGCTGTTTCTTCTGTACCGCAGTCAAGGGTTTTAAGCCACGGGTAGCAGCAAATTTCCGCCCGACTCTCAGTAGCTGAATTTTCACGTCTTTTTACAACCCCAATTCCAATGAAGTTGGGACGTTGTGAAAAATGTAAATAAAAACAATACAATGATTTGCAAATCCTCTTCAACCTATATTTAATTGAATACACCACAAACACAAGATATTTAATGTTCAAACTGATAAACTTTGTTTTTATGCAAATATTTGCTCATTTTGAAATGGGTGCCTGCAACACATTTCAAAAAAGCTGGGACAGTGGTATGTTTACCACTGTGTTACATCACCTTTCTTTCTAACAACACTCAATAAGCGTTTTGGAACTGAGGACACTAATTGTTGAAGCTTAGTAGGTGAAATTCTTTCCCATTCTTGCTTGATGTACAACTTCAGTTGTTCAACTATCCGGGGTCTCCATTGCCATATTTTGTGTTTCATAACGCGCCACACATTTTCAATGGGTGACAGGTCTGGACTGCAGGCAGGTCAGTCTAATACCCGCACTCTTTTACTACGAAGCCACGCTGTTGTAACACGTGCAGAATGTGGCTTGGCATTGTCTTGCTGAAATAAGCAGGGACGTCCCTGAAAAAGACGTTGCTTGGATGGCAGCATGTTGCTCCAAAACCTGGATGTACCTTTCAGAATTGTTGGTGCCATCACAGATGTGTAAGTTGCCCATGCCATGGGCACTAACACACCCCCATACCATCACAGATGCTGGCTTTTTAACTTTACCGCTGGTAACAATCTGGATGGTCTTTTTCCTCTTGTCTGGAGGACACAACATCCATGATTTACAAAAACAATCTGAAATGTGGACTCATCAGACCACAGCACACTTTTACACTTTGCGTCTGTCCATTTCAAAAGAGCTCAGCCTCAGAGAAGGCGGTGGCATTTCTGGATGTTGTTGATGTATGGATTTCACTTTGCATGGTAGAGTTTTAACTTGCACTTGTAGATGTAGCAATGAACTGTGTTAACTGACAATGGTTTTCTGAAGTGTTCCAGAGCCCACGCCATAAGATCCTTTACAAAATGATGTTGGTTTTTAATGCAGTGCCACCTGGGGGATCGAAGGTCACAGGCATTCAATGTTGGTTTTTGGCCTCGCCACTTACGTATAGAAAGTTCTCCAGATTCTGTTATTCTTCTGAGTATACAACCCCTGGCAATAATTATGGAATCACCGGCTTCAGAGGATGTTCATTCAGTTGTTTAATTTTGTAGAAAAAAAAGCATGACACAAAACTAAAGTCATTTCAAATGGCAACTTTCTGGCTTTAAGAAACACTATAAGAAATCAGGAAAAAAAAATTGTGGCAGTCAGTAACGGTTACTTTTTTAGACCAAGCAGACGGAAAAAATATGGACTTACTCAATTCTGAGGAATAAATTATGGAATCACCCTGTAAATTTTCATCCCCAAAACTAACACCTGCACAAATCAGATCTGCTCGTTAGTCTGCATCTAAAAAGGAGTGATCACACCTTGGAGAGCTGTTGCACCAAGTGGACTGACATGAATCATGGCTCCAACACAAGAGATGTCAATTGAAACAAAGGAGAGGATTATCAAACTCTTAAAAGAGGGTAAATCATCATGCAATGTTGCAAAAGATGTTGGTTGTTCACAGTCAGCTGTGTCTAAACTCTGGACCAAATACAAACACAATGGGAAGGTTGTTAAATGCAAACATACTGGTAGACCAAGGAAGACATCAAAGCATCAAGACAGAAAACTTAAAGCAATATGTCTCAAAAATTGAAAATGCACAACAAAACAAATGAGGAATGAATGGGAGGAAACTGGAGTCAACGTCTGTGACCGAACTGTAAGAAACCACCTAAAGGAAATGGGATTTACATACAGAAAAGCTAAACGAAAGCCATCATTAACACCTAAACAGAAAAAAACAAGGTTACAATGGGCTAAGGAAAAGTAATCGTGGACTGTGGATGACTGGATGAAAGTCATATTCAGTGATGAATCTCGAATCTGCATTGGGCAAGGTGATGATGCTGGAACTTTTGCTTGGTGCCGTTCCAATGAGATTTATAAAGATGACTGCCTGAAGAGAACATGTAAATTTCCACAGTCATTGATGATATGGGGCTGCATGTCAGGTAAAGGCACTGGGGAGATGGCTGTCATTACATCATCAATAAATGCACAAGCTTACGTTGATATTTTGGACACTTTTCTTATCCCATCAATTGAAAGGATGTTTGGGAATGATGAAATCATTTTTCAAGATGATAATGCATCTTGCCATAGAGCAAAAACTGTGAAAACATTCCTTGCAAAAAGACACATAGGGTCAATGTCATGGCCTGCAAATAGTCCGGATCTTAATCCAATTGAAAATCTTTGGTGGAAGTTGAAGAAAATGGTCCATGACAAGGCTCCAACCTGCAAAGCTGATCTGGCAACAGCAATCAGAGAAAGTTGGAGCCAGATTGATGAAGAGTACTGTTTGTCACTCATTAAGTCCATGCCTCAGAGACTGCAAACTGTTATAAAAGCCAGAGGTGGTGCAACAAAATACTAGTGATGTGTTGGAGCGTTGTTTTGTTTTTCATGATTCCGTAATTTTTTCCTCAGAATTGAGTGATTCCATATTTTTTCCCCTCTGCTTGGTCTAAAAAAGTAACCATTACTGACTGCCACAATTTTTTTTTCCTGATTTCTTATAGTGTTTCTTAAAGCCAGAAAGCTGCCATCTGAAATGACTTTAGTTTTGTGTCATATCTGTGATCTGCTTTTTTCTACAAAAAAAACTGAAAGAGCATCCTCCGAGACCGGTGATTCCATAATTTTTGCCAGGGGTTGTATTATGGACAGTAGATGATGGAATCTGTAAATTCCTTGCAACTGAATGTTGAGAAACATTATTCTTAAACTGTTGGACTATTTTTTCATACAGTTATTCACAAAGTGGTGATCCTCGCCCCATCTTTGCTTGTGAATGGCTGAGACTTTTGGGGATGCTCCTTTTATACCCAATCATGACACTCACCTATTTCCAATTAGGTGTTCTTTGAGCATTCATCAACTTTCCCAGTCTTTTGTTGCCCCATCCCAACTTTTTTTGAAACGTGTTGCAGGCATCCGTTTCAAAATTAGCAAATATTTGCACAAAAACAAAGTTTATCATTTTGAACATTAAATATCTTGTCTTTGTGGTGTATTCAATTGAATATAGGTTGAAGAGGACTTACAAATTT
Organism: Thalassophryne amazonica; assembly: GCF_902500255.1. Taxonomy (NCBI): domain Eukaryota; kingdom Metazoa; phylum Chordata; class Actinopteri; order Batrachoidiformes; family Batrachoididae; genus Thalassophryne; species Thalassophryne amazonica. The sequence goes on from NC_047108.1 coordinate 17,084,701, forward strand.
CTGTTTTTATTTACATTTTACACAACGTCCCAACTTCACTGGAATCGGGGTTGTAAGAAAATCCTCCTTTAAACACTTCATTATGAAGCTGTATAACTAGGAAAAAAAATACCCTCACATAAAATCAACAGTAATGACAATAGTAATAATATTAATGCAAACAGAGCTCTGGTATCGGAATAGTATCGGTACCGGAAGATATCCAAATTCAGGTATCGGGATCGAATCGGAAGTGATAAAATGTGGATTGTGCATCCCTAACCTCTTGTTCTGTATTTTTATTATAGTCATTTATTATTTTATTTTGTTTTGTGATTTGATTCCTGGCAAACCTCAATATAAATAGTTATTAATAATGAATGTGCAATTTGTTTTTTTTTCCTTCCTGTATGTAAGTAAGAGTAAGTCGCAAGACCTCCCAAACTTAATGCTGCATTTACACATAACGACGACAAGTCACGAATGCCACGAGATACACATTCTTGTTCGCTGATCACAAATGGGATTATTCGGGGCAGAGGCGTCAGGTGTCCTCAGGAACTGCTGCAACCTGTTACCACACTTTACGATTAATGGCACGTGTTGCTGGAGAATTATCAGGAACCATTACGCACGGTCAAGAATAGTGTTCCGCGTTGTTGCGCGCTATTGTGCGTAACAGCGCATTGTCAAGTTCTGTCACGTTGTGAATGAGGTGACTTGTCTCCACACACAGACCAATATTCATCCAACCAAATTCAGATCGCTACAGTTTTTCAGAAGAACTTTGTGACTGCATGCACAGTTGGGCTCTGTGCCATGGAGTGGCGCAGAGAGGAGGAGGACAGAGCCAGATGTGTGGCTTCATGCGGCTCTCGTCTCGCGTGTTTTACCAAACATCAGGCACATGTAGCAGGTGGAACACCTGCAGGACCGCGGTGGAGCACTGAAATTAGACTTTTAGCCGACTTGGTGTCAGCAATCAAACTGAATGAGGTGCAGCAGGGTTTAATTGTGCGCACGCTTCTTCCTCTGCCGAACTGGAGGAGGTGCAGAGATGTCTGGCTGTACGTATGTCTCCTCTCACTCCTCTGGCTCAGACTCGTTCTCACACTCATCGGTTACAACAGCAGGTGGAACACCTGCAGATGCGTTTACACATAACCAAGATGCATTACGAATGTCATTTTTCGTAACGTGTGGTAACAGGTTGCATCAGTTCCTGAGGACACCTGACGCCTCTGCCCCGAATAATCACATTCGTGATCAGCGGCCAAGAATGTTTACTTTGTGGCATTCGTGACTTGTCGTCATTATGTGTAAATGCAGCATTATTTAAATGAATTAAATAAGCAAACACCTTATACTCCAGAAAATACATTATTGGGGAGGAACAGCACCATCGTCTGCAACCGGGAAATGCAAACACAGGAGTGGAGCCACCCTGCTCAGAGTGCAGATCTCATTGGACCGACATCTCTGCTATTTTAGCATTGTGGGATAGCTCGCCCACAGATTGAGCTCGCTGGACTACTTTCGCAAAACTGCTCAGCGTGCTGCTCTCGGAGCGACAACACACAGAATATGTCTCTTTCAGTGCAGCTTCTTGTTCTGACTTCAATACAAAGTTAACACCCAATCTTTCATCACCAACTGTAAATGATAAAACATTCCAATCGTATCTTTCTGAACTCTTTCGCATCAAACTCCAACGTGTCAATGTTTACAATGTGCTTGAGCAATAACAGGTGAAGTTGCTCATAAACTTGTAAGTTTCTTAAATATTTATTATGGCCACTCGTAAAACTTCAGTTCTCTTTATAATTTTATTACTGGTAAATTTTAGAATAGCTTTAGATGAGATATACTCATCATCTCACAGGAATATATCACAATTATCTGGGAACTACTTTTTGTGCAGGAATTCATCAAGCACATCGGCCACGGGCGCGTATTAACACAGAATCCCCAGAAACTGTGGAAACTTGTTCGGCCAAAATGACAGCATCCACTTTTAGCTTGTCATAAGCTAAGCTAGTGGCGCTCATGAGAGTGTGGAGTGGAGCAGCTGTTTGAATAGTGGCCATGGGAGGTGGGGATGCTGCAGCACCCCCTGTTGGAAAAGCAGATGTCACAGTGTCACCTGTCAGACTACACAAATATAACCAAATAAATTAATAAAGAGCAGGTTTCCTGTGGAAACCCTGTTTGATGTGTCAATGTTGAGCATCACGTTCCATATGTTTGGGTCGGTTGTTAAACAACATGTCTGACATGACGCAAGCTGCCAATCACCTCAGCAGGTGGGTTTGCCGATGAGCTTCTCCCCTGAGAAAAAAAAAAAACCCTGAACATCAGTGAAATCACCTGCTGAGCTGATTGGAAGAATGTGAAACCTGCATGGCACATGATTGGCCACCCGTCGCTGCCTGAACCAATCAGAACCTCAGCATTACTCTCAGGTTGGATTCACATTCTTTTGGTTTTCCCTTTATGGCAGTGACACCAAGGACCCAAACCCAAATCCAAGACCTAAACCCGGGATCTGTATCACGACAAACCAACCAGATCATCACAATGTTCTCGGACCTGAAACACAAAGGTCATACTAGAGTTCAACAACCTAAAAATTTCCTCCAGTCCCGTGATGTTACCAAACTTTTAATTTGTTGTGGTGGGAATTTGTCTGGTTTTGATCCGTTCTGATCGTTATTAGTTGTGTGCATTAACAGCAGGAATAAATGTCGTGGACGCAGCATCTGATTTTCCGGACAGTAAATGTTTGTCGGGGTTATGGTGGACGGGCCAGCTGTTTGTAGTTCGCCACTTTCCAAGACACGTTTCAGGAGCTGGTCTTTAAAACAGTTGTTAAACCTCCGCAGTGAAGGTGGAAGACAGAAATCATGTCTACAGTGTCCACCTCCCCACCACCTTAAAACTCACTCCTTCACTCACTCACTCATAATGCATTCATGTAATGAGGGGAGGATCACTGAACACCAAGCCGCTTGTTGCTGTTGGAAACAATGTGCTGTTCTCCAGTTGGTCAGATGGCTGCTTTGATTCATTATTGCATCTGAGGGTCTTTGTGATGCTGTCAGTCAGCGAGGGCCGACTTCTTTCTTCACAATAATAATCGAATCCCATCATTCCATTGTCAAGGTTTTTTCTCGAACATACGCTGTTTTATGACTCTCATGGCTCCTCCAGGAAAACGTAAAATAATCATCACTTCCTGACTGTTCGTCCAACCTTCAGGAGATGCTTCAGCTGTCAATCATCCTCAAGTCGACACTGTGATCAGAAGAGCATGCTCCGCCTCCTGGATGGACTGTTTGCTGCATAGAAAACAATAATAATTTTAAAAAGTTGCCATTTAAAAATACGAGCACTAATCATAATTTTCTGAAATATTTTCAGGTTTGCAGTGGACATAAATCAATATGTAAAGGATACTGTGGACGTAATTCACCATACCCTGTTAACATTTGTGGTTAGAGTGTTCTGTATTGTACGTCTGACGATGTGCTGAGCTGTGTGCTGCACACATCAATGTCTCATGCAGGGTTACAGGGAGATGGTTCCTTTGATGTTTTCGCGCCACGACTGTTGCGTTTTAAGGGCAGTGCCAAGTTTTGTTCCAATCAGTATTTAATTTGAACCTTGACTGTAAAATTAACAGCATGCCGCTGCATTATCAACGTGGGAAATTGTCATCTTTTTCATCCATCACAATTCCCACACTGGTGACTCCGACATTTGTCTTTTGACATTCTGACATGATCATGACGGTGAGCGCCTCGTCTTTGAAGCTTCCTAAGTTTTGGGAGTCTTCAGCTTGGTTTGCTCAGACGGCAGTGTAGTTTGCACCGAGCGAGATAACCACGGACTACACAAAATACTATTATGTCATGCCGGCCATTGAAAGTTCTATGGCCACAAGAGTGGTTAGTCTCAAGACCCCCCCCCCCCCCCCACACACACACACACAGTGGTTAACTATGAAGCTACTGTTAAGAACCGGTTAAAGAACATTTGAACTTTGACGGTGTGAGGGCTAGCAGGTTATTTTCTCTGAACAGCTTGGGGGACAGCAAACCCTCTGAGCCTATGGACAAGATGTTTGATCTCCGGGGGGAGCACAGGCCTAATTTCCTCTTTGTCCACCTGTTGCAGCAGCTCCCTCCTCAGGTGCATGTGGCTTTGGCCAACACCATCACTGATTGCTGCGCTCTAGCAGAGGAAGCTGACGGAGGCTTTTTTTTCTGCCCAGTCAACACCACAGCATGACTGCTGCCACACCTACCCCTGCCCACACTGCCGCAACAGTTATAGGCCATTCCTTTCACACAGCTACACTGCTCCCAGGTGACGCAACACTCATGGCAATGGCAACTGTTTCACTCAAACAGCAGCATTCTCAGCCCGACCTGTATTTCTACCATGCTAAATTTGAATCCAGAGCCAAGCATTGCCGATCACCTTGCAGCTTCAGCGGGAAGTTAAACACCAGGGCCGGTGCTCAGTCGTGGCCATGAGCATTGGCCACACCAGCAGGCTGCTGTTCATCCAGGACACCAGCTCTGAGGATTGTTTCCTTTTTGACACCGGTGAGCAGAAGAGCATTCTGCCTGTTTCAAGACTGGACATACTGGCAGACAGGCTTGCTCCCCCTGAAAGCTGCCAACAGCAGCCCCATACACACTTGACTTGTGTTTTGGTGGCAAGAGGTTTAGCTGGGACTTCATCACAGGCAAAGTCACTGCCCCCTTCCCGGGCACAGATTTTCTGTGCACTTAAGGACTACTGGTGGATGTCAAAACACCACCATTTGATCGATGCCACCAATTTCTGTTCATGCGCCTGCAGTGGACTCTAGCAGAATGTTTAGCGTGCTGTCTCAAGCTGACATGCTTCATCACCCTGCTTGGAATTTCCTGCACTCACACAACTGACCTTTTCATTGGCGAGGCGTCGTGGCCAAGCTTGTCATTGCCAAAGGTGAGTTCAACAACATGGAACACCTTGGTATTATCCGCTGCTCGCCCCTCTATGTGGTTCCCAAGCCCGGCCGTGAGTGGTGCCCCTGTGGCGATAACCACCGACTTAATGATGCTACGATGCCAGACCCCTACCCAATGCCCCACACCCAGGATTCTTCAGCACACTTGGCGGGTAAAGTCATCCTTTTTAAAGTGGACCTTGTCCGTTTATACCACCAAGTGCCTGTCCATCTGCTGGATGTCCCCAAGACACCAGTGACACCTCTTTTGGACTATTTGAGTTTCTGAGAATGCCATTTAGCCTTAAGAATGCCACACAGTCATTCCAGCACCTCATGGACTTTGTGCTATGTGACCTGCCTTTCCTGTTTGTATACCTGGACAACATCCACGTGGCCATGACCTCCCAAAAAGAGCACCTGTCCCACCTGCGGATACTTTTCAAGCACCTCTGCCTGCATGGACTAATCATCAATCCAGCTAAGTACCAGTTTGGTTTGGCCACTGACTTCCTGGGACACCAATTCACCAAGGATGGGGTTGTGCCACTCCCATCTAAAGTGGATGTGATCACAGGAATGGTAGTTCTTGGGAATGGTGAACTTTTACCACCGCTTCATTCCCAAAGCCACTAGGATCATGCACCCCTGCACAATGCCCCCTGAATGGAAAAGCATCCAAGCACCTGGTGGATTGGTCCACCAAGAGAGACTCAATGTTCACGGATGCTAAAGTTAAACACCAGGGCCAGTACTCAGTCATGGCCATGAGCATCGGCCACACCGGCAGGCTGCTGTTCATCCAGGACACCATCTGCGGACCATGGGTGAACAGTGCCTGGCAACCACTCGATTTCCTTAGTTGACAGTTACGCCCCAGTGAGTGCAAGTATAACAGTGATCTGGAGTTGCTTGCCCTTCACCTTACTGTTCGACACTTCCGTTCACTGCTGTAGGGCCAGCAGTTTATGGTTTTCATCAAACCGCTAACCTTCGCCATGACTAAAGTGTCTGAGCCATGGTCTGCCCACCAACAGCGACAGCTCTCTTACATCTCACCATAGACGTACAACATGTTGCAGATAAGATCAACTTCATCAAGGACTGACTCTCTCGAGCCATTGCAACTTCTGTCCAGCTCAGACTGGACTACACGCATATGGCGGCTGATCAGGGCACTGACCCCAATGTGCAGTCACTCAGGTCTGCTGCCAACTGGACTGCAGTTGACAGACATCACGTCGGTGAGGGTGGCACCACGCTGCTTTGCATCGTCACCACTGGACAGCTGCGGCCCGTCGTCCTCACTGCATGGAAGTGACATTTTTTTGTTTGTTTTTTACGCTGTGCACAGCCTTTCCCACCTGAGTAGAAAACTGTCCCAAAAGCTGGTGGCAGCCAAGTTTGTCTGGCATAAGCTCAAGAAGGATGTGAGAGACTGGGTCGGACTCTTGTGGAGAGTGGCAGCACTCCACTGGCACGCCAAACTCCCCTGCCACACTTCCCTGTGCCTGAGCAGAGACTTGATCCCATTACCCCATAGACCTCGTGGGCCCCCTACTTTCCTCCCTGGGTTTCACACACCTTCTCACCATGGTGAGTAGGACTACTTGCGGCTGTTCCGTTGAGAGCCACAAAAACTGTCAAGATGGTGTGGGCATTCATCGGAACCTGGGTCACCTGGTTTGTCACTCCACGTGGCCTCTCTTCTGACAGGGGTTCCGAGTTTACATCCATGCTCTGGAACACTGCTGTAGACAGCCTGGGTGTGATGCTCCACCGCATAGCACCCCCAGGCTAATGGACTGTGTGAGTGCTTCATCACCCTATGAAGGCCTCTCTGTGGGCCAGCCTAACAGACGGCAGCTGGGTGGACAGACTCCTGTGACTCATGCTGGGCCTACGAACCGCCCCCAAGAAGGACCTCCAGTCCTCGTCAGTGGAGCTGGTATAGCCAACAACTGAACGTTCTAGGAGATTTCATTCCTGACACCACCGGCCCTCTGGTTGAATACCCACCAACAGTGTGTGCCTACTTTGCAGGACGGCTTCCGCCCTCCTACACTCCCTCACGCCTGCAGTCAGCAGAATATGTCTTTATTCGTCATCACGCACACAGGGGACCGCAGCACCTCCCTATGATGGCCCGTTCCATGTACTGAGGATGGGGGCCAAAAACTTTTAGTTTGACATGGGTGGTAAAGCCGAGGACATTTTGTGAATTTTTTTAGATTGTTTGCAACAGTGAATGTTTTCTGAATTGTTTATTTCACAGTTTAAAAAAAATTTTTAATTGTTTTTGCTCCAAGCTCATTTAGTTTCAAGTTTCAAAACAGTAAGTTACTATGTCAAAAACAGATTTATTTCCTGTTTCAACACAGTAAAACATTGTGTGAAACAGTGAGTTGTTATGAAGCAGTTGGTTCATTAAACGCTGTAGTCTGTAAGGGTGTCGAGACAAAACATCATAACTGAGCTTCACTTGATAAACTCAGAGGGCCGATTTTAAATTTTCTGGCCTGTTTGTGGTTTTTATTCCAGGTCGGACACAAACAGCTCAGCAAGTTTGGTGAAAACTGGTTCATTCATTTTGAGTGATTCTTCAAAAAACCAACAGACAACTGAAAACAGGAGCTCCTCGTCACAATAATAAGTCAAGTGAAAAACAAAAACTGTCTGCGAAAAAAACTCACAGTTTGGGTTTTTGAGGCTGTAAATTTTACCTGGTTCAGAAGGCGCTGGCGGTCTGATCGCTTCTTTCTCCAGCTGAATATCAGGCAGGCTGAAGATGGATGTCGCTAAAAGAAACGTTTAAAACATTTAAGCATGAGAGAGAGAGAGAGAAAGATATTCAGGCCTATATCTACATGGGTATTTTGGAAAACACGTCTTTCTGTGCGTTTTGACATTAAAATGTGATGTTTTTGTGTCCACAAAGAAAACACCTTTCCTGTTTTTTTTCCAGGGCTTCTGATTGGTCAGCAGGGCTATACCATTATGGTTATATCGCTCCCTGTTGCTGTGGCACGCTCGTCAATGCTTGACAATTCAAACAATAAGGTTTGAATTTTCATGTGAACAGAGAATTTTTCTTAAGCGGTTGTGTGCACGGGACTGAAAAAAAATTAAAGTGGTAATTCCGTTTGCACAAATACCCGCATACGCATTTCTCAGAAAACCAGCCTGATTGAACATCATATTAAATTAAATCTCAGTCACATTGATTTGAACAACAGCGGCTTCTTAAAAGGTCACAGCTGAACTTACTATCGGGTAACATCAGAATTCTGGTTCCCAGACTGCTGAAGTAATGATGTTTCATCGAGTCGTCTGCTGAAATTCTCTTCTTCCCTTCAAACTACACACACACACACGCACGACAACTGTAATCCAAAGTGAATACAATGTGGAAAAATATAAATTTTAATCATCTAACTACAGCATCTAATAATTTTTTTCATGACAATTCAGAACTAAAACCACAAGATTATCACCTTAAAAAAGGATTATACATAATTAAAATAAGATAAAAACAACTAACTGGTTCCATCTTCTCACATATGAAAAACATGGGGGAAAAAAAAGAAATTTGTAACATTGAGATGAGTTTAAAATGCTTAATTAAGAAATGTTTGTCATATTTCATCATAAATCACAGGATTATTTCCACATCTTACAAACTGAAAAACACCATTTACACTGTGATGAGATGGTGAGGCATTTACTGACCTGCAGGAACTTTGACAACAGCTCCACTCCATCACTGTTCAGCCTTTACAAACACAGATTCATAGGTTAAAACTACATGAATGAATTTATTCTGCACACAGTTTGACAACAACAACAAAAAAACTCAACACAAAACTCATAACAAAACAGACATTTACATCTTTAATAAGAGCGCTCTGAGAGCACAACATCCCCCGCTGGCAAACGCTGCTTTGGTACAAGATCTTGCTATATTCTGATGACAACTCGAGGTTTGTGACAGTTGATTTCAGAATGCAGACACCAACTCATGAAACTGACAAAATGTGTCACTCTTGGACAATATTACAATATGCATATTACCAATCTGTAACAAGGACTTGTACCAACTTTCATGAAATTCCTCCTAAAAATATGTGGGTAGTTGATTTCAGAACACATACAGAAATTGCCATGACATAACCCCCCTTACAGCCTTCAGCCACCGGGGAATAGAAACTGTTGTGACGGTTTGGATGTTTAGTCGCACTTTGACCCCCCTGTTCACACGAGGGCACATTCAAGGATTTTGGAGCCACAAAAGGAAACACAAAGCAGCCGTGCACACCTTTATCTCCTAGAACGTGCTGAGCCTCACATGCTGACCTGAGTCCTGCCGTTTCAGGGTTCAGGCTCAACACCAATTTTTTTTTTTTTGTGGCAAGCTCATGCCGAGCCAGACGTGAACGCCATCATGCACAGAGCAAAACACAGCCATACAGAATAAAACGAAACATCAACAGGAGTTAATTATAGGAATTACTGCATATTCCAGAGTTTAAGTCGCGCCTGTTAAAAAAAAAAAATACCTCGAAGAGGATAAACACATAAAAGTCACATTGGAGTACAAACCTGCTAAAAAGTGCCTCGAAGAGGGAAAACGTGTACATAAGTTGCACCACAGTATGAGATGCACCCTTTTTCTGTATCACTGGCTCTTTAATTTGGGACTTTTGTAAATTATTGTTATGTACTTTATTTTATTTAGTAGGTTTGGGAGGACTAATGAAAATCAGTCGACTAGTGGGGTACCATTAGTCAATGACTAGAAGACAACTAAATTTGACATTGAATGAATTAAGACAATTTTGAATCTTCATGGTGAAACTCAAATGTAACATTTATTTTAGCAAATACGAGCACAAAATCAAAAATACAAAAAACAGCATTAGCATGAAAACAGCTGCATTTATTTATTTGTCACAGACGACCCGTCTGAGCCGAATAACTTGCCTGCCGAGGGTCACACTGACTTCACTGAGTGAAGGGAGCGGTGGCAGCTCCAGCAGGTCTGTTCTTTAAGGGTTAAATGAACTTAAAAAATGGCTTTCGACTCATCCACTCATAAAAACAGTTGACTAGTCGAATGTTAGCTAGTTATAGTCAACTATTACGACTAGTCATCCCATCCCTATTCTTTAGTGCACTGATTCCTGGGAATTCCTTTATATTCATTATAACTGTCATTATTAATAATAAATACAAAGAGCACAATGGAACAAACCTGCAGCACATGTGACATAAAGCTGGTGCTGGTGGAATGAAAGCTTTATTGAGTTCTAAAGTCAAAGGAGTCTGCAATTACTTTAGTTATTACTGCGATGACCAACACTGACCAGCTCGGAGCCATTTGTACAATTTACAGCAAACTACACAGAAGCATCCTGGGAAATGCACACACATACATCACTGCGCCTATTTGAGTGATTCAAAATGAATTCAAAGTAGTTTACAAACTGTTTGGATTCACAATAAATGTTTAAAGAAATTTTATTTTCTATAGAGATTTTTTTTCTTTCCCCCAGTACGGTCAAAGAGAACGTAGTACAGAGAGGCGAAGCTCCGAGGCATTTTAGACAACAGCCACAGCGCCGCCATCATCTTGGACTATTGATGTTGTCATCTGCTGTCCAGACAGGGTCACTTAGTTTTTTTTTTTTTTTTTTATTGTCTTGGTGGCTCATTAATGAGATCTGTTTCCTGGTGAGCAGAATGCTGAAGAGACGACAGACGGCTGTGGTGAATTCCGGGACTGTTGTGACTAATATAATAATTGCAGAAATGAGTTTCAGCTTCAATAATATAAATGATTTTTCTTCTTGTTTCCAGCTGAGAAACACCGACGGGCTTCTTTAAAAACACCGCTGTTATTCATAAGCAATTTCCACAATCAGGAATTCTCCGAACGTTGTCTTCCGGGACAACGGCTTTCTTCAGGCTGTGATTTTGACTCTGGGAGAAAGAACTCCAACAGGTCAGATTAAAAACACTTCATTTACTCTGCATGCTGCCAACACGTCTGTTTCAAATGATGCAAACTTTGTTTTTATTAATTAAAAAAAAAGAAACAAAACACAGCATCTAACACCAGTTCTTCCTGTTTGCTGGATGGGGATTTGTTTAGAATAGAAACACAGGAATTAACAGCATTGCATTCAGAAAACTCACTCTAACGACCACACACACATTACAAAGTGTAATATTCCAAGATCAGCTTTGATTTCTGCAGAAAAGTCACAGTGCTGTCAATCATCAGATCATCATTTTATGGATGTGAACAGTCTAGCTTGTCTGTGCTGTTGGGGCTTATTACATGCTATGAGTATTAATGAACTCGTACTTCAATCAATCAATCAATCAACTTTTTTTTTATATAGCGCCAAATCACAACAAACAGTTGCCCCAAGGCGCTCCATATTGTAAGGCAAGGCCATACAATAATTATGAAAAACCCCAACGGTCAAAACGACCCCCTATGAGCAAGCACTTGGCCACAGTGGGAAGGAAAAACTCCCTTTTAACAGGAAGAAACCTCCAGCAGAACCAGGCTCAGGGAGGGGCAGTCTTCTGCTGAGACTGGTTGGGGCTGAGGGAAAAAACCAGGAAAAAGACATGCCGTGAAGGGGGGCAGAGATCGATCACTAATGATTAAATGCAGAGTGATGCATACGGAGCAAAAAGAGAAAGAAACAGTGCATCATGGGAACCCCCCAGCAGTCTACGTCTAAAGCAGCATAACCAAGGGATGGTCCAGGGTCACCCGATCCAGCCCTAACTATAAGCCTTAGCGAAAAGGAAAGTTTTAAGCCTAATCTTAAAAGTAGAGAGGGTATCTGTCTCCCTGATCTGAATTGGGAGCTGGTTCCACAGGAGAGGAGCCTGAAAGCTGAAGGCTCTGCCTCCCATTCTACTCTTACAAACCCTAGGAACTACAAGTAAGCCCGCAGTCTGAGAGCGAAGCGCTCTAATGGGGTAATATGGTACTACGAGGTCCCTAAGATAAGATGGGACCTGATTATTCAAAACCTTATAAGTAAGAAGAAGAATTTTAAATTCTATTCTAGAATTAACAGGAAGCCAATGAAGAGAGGCCAACACAGGTGAGATATGCTCTCTCCTGCTAGTCCCCATCAGTACTCTAGCTGCAGCATTCTGAACCAACTGAAGGCTTTTTAGGGAACTTTTAGGACAACCTGATAATAATGAATTACAATAGTCCAGCCTAGAGGTAAATAAATGCATGAATTAGTTTTTCAGCATCACTCTGAGACAAGACCTTTCTGATTTTAGAGATATTGCGTAAATGCAAAAAGGCAGTCCTACATATTTGTTTAATATGCGCTTTGAATGACATATCCTGATCAAAAATGACTCCAAGATTTCTCACAGTATTACTAGAGATCAGGGAAATGCCATCCAGAGTAACGATCTGGTTAGACACCATGCTTCTAAGATTTGTGGGGCCAAGTACAATAACTTCAGTTTTATCTGAGTTTAAAAGCAGGAAATTAGAGGTCATCCATGTCTTTATGTCTGTAAGACAATCCTGCAGTTTAGCTAATTGGTGTGTATCCTCCGGCTTCATGGATAGATAAAGCTGGGTATCATCTGCGTAACAATGAAAATTTAAGCAATACCGTCTAATAATACTGCCTAAGGGAAGCATGTATAAAGTGAATAAAATTGGTCCTAGCACAGAACCTTGTGGAACTCCATAATTAACTTTAGTCTGTGAAGAAGATTCCCCATTTACATGAACAAACTGTAATCTATTAGACAAATATGATTCAAACCACCGCAGCACAGTGCCTTTAATACCTATGACATGCTCTAATCTCTGTAATAAAATTTTATGGTCAACAGTATCAAAAGCAGCACTGAGGTCCAACAGAACAAGCACAGAGATAAGTCCACTGTCCGAAGCCATAAGAAGATAATTTGTAACCTTCACTAATGCTGTTTCTGTACTATGATGAATTCTAAAACCTGACTGAAACTCTTCAAATAGACCATTCCTCTGCAGGTGATCAGTTAGCTGTTTTACAACTACCCTCTCAAGAATCTTTGAGAGAAAAGGAAGGTTGGAGATTGGCCTATAATTAGCTAAGATAGCTGGGTCAAGTGATGGTACTTGTTCAAAGTATCACAATATGAAGAAAAGACAAAACAAAAGTTCACTTCTGCAGCAGCTGTAGTGATCTTGTTTCTTTTGTCAGCCACAACAGAGTGCCTTGATTAGAGAGAGTGACATCACCTCAGAACATGGCGCCATTTTGGTTCCAACTGCGCTGAAATACTGAATTAACCTTTAATGTTTTCAACATTTTTGAAACCATTTAACCACATACAACACACCCAGGTACAGGTGCTATGAAAATAAATATAAAAATAGTTAAGCTATCAAGCACGGTGGCTTAGTGGTTAGCACTGTTGCCTCACAGCGAGAAGGTCATGGGTTCAATTCCCACCTGTGGCCTTTCTGTGTGGAGTTGGCGTGTTTTCACCTTGTTTGCGTGGGTTTCCTCTGGGTGCTCCAGTTTCCTCCCATATCCAATGACATGCGGGTTAGGTGGATTGGAATCTGTAAATTGTCTGTAGGTGTGAATGTGTTTGTTTGTCTGTTTATGTCCCTGCGACAGACTGGCATCCTGTCCTGGGTGTACCCCGCCTTGCCCTCTATGACTGCTGGGATAGGCTCCAGCCCCCCGCGACCCTTGACTGGACTAAGCAGTTGAAGGTGTGTGTGTTAAGCAATCAAATTTACAATTTATGATTTTTTATTTAATTAATTTAAAGCCTGATTTATGCAGCTGCTGCTCTGTAACTCCGTGTCATGCAATAACGAACATGACAGTTTTAAAGTTCTCTGTCTCTGGATTATGCTTTATTCTGGACTAATTTGACCCCAACAAAGTTTTCTTTCTACAGTTACCACCTCCAAATCAAAGGCAAACTGAAAAATGTCCTCTTTTATCGAATTTGTGCTGTATATTTCCAACTTTTCTGATACATTTTTAATCAGCGTGCACACTGTAAAAACTATTACAATATGATGGCGAAGACGAAGGATTGAAAGCAGAAAATGTGTGTCTGATTTAACAGGTGCACGTCAGGCTGCGGCTACGGTCGGGCTTTTAATCACAGAAATGACTCCGGTCCCACATGTGAGCGGTTTAATGGAAATACAATGCAATTGGACAGGACATTTTATCCAATGTAAAATCTGTTGTACAAAATCCATTATATACGGTGTTTATTACACGGAAAACAATACAAAAACTTTGGGACTTTAGTCCGGTGACTGTGAATATCTGGTTTATACGATGACGGTTTAGGTGAGTTTTACTGTACATGGGACTGAACAATAAATTTACCTCGCAAAACTTTGATGATGATGTCGGCTAAATGTTTCTTCTGCTCAGATCTGAAGAGAATCTATACATCTTGAAGCCCTTGCTGTGTCTATTTGTGCCTCTAAATGCACAACCCGGCATTTTCAGCGAATAAATAAATAAAATAGCTGATTTACATGCAGATGCATTAACAGCCAATGCTATTTTGAACCCAAGATGGCACCATGAGTCACGTAACCGATTTTTTTCAACTCATCATGTTGCCACTCTATCAAGGCACACTTGCGCGTGTCCAACCGCAGACCATGTGGGTGTGACAGGTTTAGAACAGTCGAACATGGCGGCGGCAGAAGGAAGCGATGGGGGAATTGGTTGCTTTTGCGTTTTGAGCTTCGCCTCTTAGTATTACATTCTCTTTGGTTAGGGTCCAATGGTGACTGCTGACTCACACGGACCTTGGCGTGTGGTGGCTCAGTCGCTCCGCTCTGTACTGAGGATAGTTGTACGTGACAAACTCCTTGTTGGAGCTGATCCCAGGCCAGCTCTTCTCTGTCGGAGTACCTGCACACAAAATCATTATTTGAGTCAAAGTGAGCAGAAACGTCTGCTGCCATCATTCTCCTCATCATCCAAAAAAAAATTCATGAGGTGTTATAGCATAGCATTCAGTGACCACTGTGTCTGCAAGATGACAGAAAAGCCTTAATAGATCCATCCGCACATCAGATTTTACTTTTTGCAAAAAATTAAATATCCACATTTGTGCAAATCAATACCATGGAGACATCAGCAGAGATTATCGTGCAACACTTCACCAATCAGTTAACTCTGTCCAGACGATGCCAGACACCGTGAATGAGAGTTAACATAATGATCAAAACAAATGTCCTCCACAACCTTTTTGTTAAACAACAAAATCCTATAGCCCAAATTCAGCAAAATCTGAGGTAAAGATTCCTCAAAAACAGTTAAAGATCACATTGATCTAAACATAAAATACTGCTACCATTAACCTTTCAAAAATTAATAAATAAAAAATACAATTCTAAAAAATTTGTTTGACAGGCAAAGCTCAGGACCCAAATTTATCCAAGTAAAAAAGGAGAAAAAAAATGCAATTTGTCACAAATGATTATTTTAAACTACTTTCACAAATTTAACAAGTCATGGCCCGGTCACACGGCATACAACGATTCCTGAACAAAGGGAAAAAAGTCACAAATTGGCAAGAAAAGGTGGACGAATGAGCTTTTGACTTATCCCATCACCGAATAGCCTGCGAATCAAGAGTGCAAAAGGAATGAAAGAGGAACAAAAGGAAACTGAACATTGATCTCCATGCTTTAAACAAAACACGCCTGGAGCCACTGCTAGAGCAGTGTGTTTCAGTGTGTGCATCTCTGCGTTCCAGGACTCAGTGCTGGGACAGAGCTCTGTGGCGCCTGAGTCCTGGAGAAACTGCAAACAGAAGCGCGCAATCCAACCCACTGTGGAGATCTGTGCACACGTTGGTGGATCCACCTGCTCTGGTTGATCCTCTAGAACAAAAGAGGGATCATCTCCATCATCAGAATCCTCACTATCTGGTTCAGACTGATGACACGCTGCATGCTCTGTCTTGCTTCTTGCTCCAGTTTAAAAAAACAAAACAAAAAAAAAACCCTGGTTTGCCGTGGTGTCTGCTCTATCACTGTATTATGTTCTAAGCCATATACAGTGGGGAAAATAAGTATTTGACCCCTCAGTTTTGCAGGATTTCCCACCTACAAAGAATGGAGAGGTCTGTAATTTTTATTGTAGGTACACTTCAGCTGTGAGAGACAGAATCTAAAAAAAAAAATCCAGTAAATCACATTGTATGATTTTTAAATAATTAATTTGCATTTAATTGCATAAAATAAGTATTTGACCCCCTAGAAAAACAGAGCTTAACAATTGGTACAGAAACACGTGTCTGCCATTAGAGGTCAGACGTTTCCTGTAGTTCTTGACCAAGTTTTCACACACTGCAATGGGGATTTTGGACCTTGAAATGCTTCTTACGGAGCCCCTCCTTAGTTGCCCTAGCTGTGCGTTTGAGGTCATTGTCATGCTGGAAGACCCAGCCATGACCCATCTTCAATGCTCTTACTAAGGGAAGGAAGTTGTTTGCCAAAATCTCACAATACATGACCCCATCCATCCTCCCTTCAGTACGGTGCAGTCGTCATGTCCCCTTTGCAGAAGAGCACCCCAGAGTATGATGTTTCCACCCCCATGCTTCACGGTTGGGATGGTTTTCTTGGGGTTGTTCTCATCCTCTAAACATGGTAAGTGGAGTTGATTCCTAAAAGATCTATTTTGGTCTCATCTGACCACATGACCTTCTCTCATGCCTCCTCTGGATCATCCACATGGTCACTGGTGAACTTCAAACAGGCCTGGACATGTGCTGGCTTGAGCAGGGGGACCTTGCTGCCCTGCAGGATTTTAAACCATGACATGATCATGTGTTACTAATGTAATTTTTGTGACTGTGGTCCCAGCTCTCTTCAGGTCATTGACCAGGTCCTCCTGTGTAGTTCTGAGCTTTCTCAGAATCATCCTTACCCCACAAAGAGAGATCTTGCATGGAATCCCAGACCGAGGGAGATTGACAGTCATCTTGTGTTTCTTCCACTTTCTAATAAATAATCATGACAGTTGCTGTCTTCTACCAAGCTGCTTGCCTGTTGTTCTGTAGTCCATCCCAGCCTTATGCAGGTCTACAGTTTTGTCTCTGGTGTCCTTAGACAGCTCTTTGGTCTTGGCTATGGTGGACAGGCTGGAGTGTGATTGATTGTGTGAACAGGTGTCTTTTATACAGTTAACAAGTTCAAACAGGTGCAATTAATACAGATCAAGAGTGCAGAATAAGAGGGCTTCTTAAAGAAAAATTAACAGGTCTGTGAGAGCCAAAATTCTTGCTGGTTGGTAGGTGTTCAAATACTTATTTTATGCAATAAAATGCAAACAAATCATTTACAAATCATACAATGTGATTTATTGGATTTTTTTTTTTTTTTAGATTCTGTCTCTCACAGTTGAAGTGTACCTACGATAAAAATTACAGACCTCTCCATTAGGGTGTCCCAAAAAATGCCAACTTTAAAAAAATTTCGAGTCTCACCCACCAGAAAGTTTCCTTTTGGTGAGTCATTCTCACATGTAAAATTGTTTACCAATCAGAAATTATTTAGAGGTGGCTCAAGGTCACCAAACATTGAAAATCTAACTGCGACAATCGACATTGGTGCAATAATTGGAATGTCATATCTTTGCCACTTTTAGAACTATTAGATCACTACTTTTCTATTTACTATTTTGGTCATTTAGAAATTATAGCAGCAGATTGGGTGCAAGCTGTTTACTGCAGTGACTATACAGGTCCAAACTTGGCTCCAAACCCAATTTGTGCAGAAGCTGGGCTTCATAGTCAGCCTATGATATTGGTCAGTTAGACAATTTATTTACATGTTATATTTACAATACTGTGTTTACTTACTTTTTATTTTGCCATTATGGCTGTATTTAATATTTTTTGGTACTTTGTTGATAACTGTCTGCATTCTGCAAGTGCTTACAGATTCATGATAAATGTTGAAAAAAAAACACTTAGGGCTGTTTTTATCATTTCTGTATAATTAGTGCAATGAAAATACTTATATGAATACTGAAAATCAGCTGCTGGTTAAAGGTATGTAATATGTTACTGTGATGCTTTCATATGGAATATATCAATGTTTCTAGTGTTTAGAGAGACCAAAACTGGTGAGTGTCCATACAGTGCTATAGTTTTCTTTCACTTCCCAGTCTTCCAGGTTTCAGATCTGCAAAAAACTGGTAAACCAGCCAAGTTTGGAATTGCATATTCACTGCAGTAAACATCAGGCACCAAATCTGCTGCTAATTTCTAAATTACCAAAGGAAATTGTACATAAATGAAAAGAAGTGATCTAATAGTTCTAACAGTGGCAGAGATATGACATTTCAAATATTGCACCAATGCCGATTGTCGCGGTTAGATTTTCAATGTTTGGTGACCTTGAGCCACCTCTAAATAATTTCTGATTGGCAAACAATTTTACATGTGAGAATGACTCACCAAAAGGAAACTTTTTGGTGGGTGAGACTCGAAATTTTTTAAAGTTGGCATTTTTTGGGACACCCTACTCTCCATTCTTTGTAGGTGGGAAAACCTGCAAAACTGACGGGGTCAAATACTTATTTTCCCTACTGTATATTGATTTATAACAGAAAACTGCCAAAAGGGGGAATAAATATAAGTGTAAAGATGACTGAATATATAATCAGAGCAGTAATCAGTCCGTGTGAAAGCCACGCATCGACTCCCCATGTGCAGTTATTTCCACCAGCTGATCACTGAGGAGCTGATCCATGTGAATTCTGCCTTCCAGAACAGCTCTTATATAATCATCTGAATCATCTACCTGTTGCCACATGTACAGAAGGGCTGGATTGTCATTCCTACACTCATATTACATTTATAAAAAAAAATAAGAGCATGCAGGAACTGCTGCTGCCACTGTGTTCAACTACCGCTGGAAATTACACGACTTTCAAATTCAGCAGTTACTTGTAGCAGGAGCGCAGTTTTCATTTTATTTTTGTTAAAATAATTAAATGTTGCCACATAAAAGATTAATTCTGGCCTATATAAGGTGCCTGAGCCCAGTGAAGCTGACCCCCCACCCAGATAAAAAAAAAAATGCAAGCAAACAGGCTGAGGTTCTAATTTCCAACAGTACATGAACACAGCAGCAGCGCTCACAAACTGGCTTCTGTACTGTGTGAAAACATTCAGCTGGTCGAACGAAGTCAAACTAAACACTAACATTACAAAAACTAAGCAACGATAAACCATCAAGAACGACAGCAAAATGAAATATGGATGAATTGAGGTTTTCAGTGACACTCATTCAAATTTTTTGACAGTTTAAATATCCTGACAAAGCGCCAGCTGCAGAACGAAGTTGCGCAAAGGTTAAATGATACCAACGAAAGTCCAGATTTCTTGTTTCGTTTGGGCTTTGCTGCCCTTCATTAAGTGCCGTGTCATCGGGTCTTTACATTCAGAGGGGGAAAAAAAATTTAATTTTACCACACAATATCAGAGATTTGCTATTATTTAAGATTTTACTGTTCAGGATTTCAACACATCTCTGAAATCATGTTACAGAACTCGACATCAGGATCAGACGTGAAGACACCCGACTCCACAACGTACTATAAAATTTAAAATTCAGCCTTTAACTGGTTCGTACCAGCCAGTAAACATGCCCTGAAGCACAACTTTACCTGCTGATTTGGATTAATGTCTGAAATCATGTTCCAGCTGAGGAACATTAATCCAAATCAAACCATAACTGCTGAAGAAGTAGTCATTTTTCAATCTGGGAAACAAAATGACAACAGACGCTGCACAATCTCCCTGTTCTGGCTCCCCCCCCTTTTAAATCTGTTTTTTGGCATGGTTCCTCAGTACAGCAGGTTTGGGGTTTTGCGTGTGTGTGCTGAAAGAAAAGCTGGTCGATTCTCACCCAGCAGTTTAAAAATGAAGTGAAGCTCCTCCTCCACAGTGGATCCAGGAAACAGAGGTCGACCCGTCGACATCTCGTAGAATATACACCCCACCCCCCTGCAGGCACACAGAGACAACTGCAGTTTACGACCACATTAAAGACGCCCGATTATAAGCAGATATCTGGCTGTGGAGTGAACAAACCACATGTCGATGTGTGTGGAGTAATCAGTGCTGCCCAGGAGGATATCAGGGGGGCGGTACCACAGTGTCACCACCTCGTTAGAGTACGTCTTCGTAGGGATGGACTTGGCCCGGGCCAAACCTGGAACACAAGAGGGCAGGACTCACTAACAAACACCCTGGACTCTGATTGGCTGACAGTTCAAATCCCGAATTAGGAACTTAAAAGACTATCCACAGTCAAACAAACTGGAAGCAGAACTATTGTCTGTGTGGGGCACGTCAGGGGGCGCGGCCCCTGAAAACTAACACTCATAACACAGCTCCATACTGTGCAAAAGACTTAAGCATATTTAACAAGCACAAAACATTTGTTGGGATTGGGGGGGAACAACAACTGCCAACTGTGTTAGATTTATGAACAGCAGCAAACTGCTCAAAGAGGGACAAAACTAGAGCCTGACCGATATGGATTTTTTGAGGCCGATGCCGATAACGATATTTGGATGAAAAAATGCAGATAATCGATAAATCAGCTGATTTGCCGATAGCCGATAAATCAGCCGATATTCTTCTTTTTTTTTTAAATGAATAAAATGTTCTTTTTTGGAACCTTAACAAAAAGGTATGAGCTAAAAGCTGAAGCTTTGTCCTCATATTGATTACCTTTATAACAGAAGAATTTTCAAGTTCAAAAAATGCAATCAAGAATTAAACCTTTGTGAAATTACCAAATACATATCCTTAAAAAGAGTTGTGAAATACATCTGATCTTGTACCTATTGTTGCTGCAACTTAGATATAGGTTATATTACAGGTAGAAAAACTTTTTCAGTTGCAGACAAGTAATTGTGAGAGGAAAGAAACACAAACAATAAGAAAACATTTTCACAACACTCCTTTATTTTTCTATTCTGCTACTTTCAAGAACAAAAAACTTTCAAACAACCTTAGTGCAAGCAGAGGTTGGTTTTAGTGCTGGTAGAACATTTTAACAAGAAAACATGGACCCTGATATAACGTGAGGACCAGTGAATCTGAATGTTTCAACCCCTTAGCAGTAAACAAACATTTTTCATGCTAGAAATAAGGTCTACACAATGTGGGCTTAATAAAAAGCATGACCAACGCAATAAAGCACATTTGACTCATTACTACATAAACTGAGTTAATCAAACTGAGTTGAACTGAAACGGGAGAAATGTGTGGTGAATGTAATCGCAAAGTTATTACAAACAACATCCTTATAAACTTACTTGTATGCTTTTGTCAGATGATTAGTGCAGTGTGACGGTAAACTACGGGGGCCGGTGATGAACACATTTAAGCAGGGGTGTAAGCAGCTCTCAGTTGAATGGAGTCAGAGCTCCATCTACTGGACAAACGGTGCAAGGACATTTTACATTGCCAACACAAACATTATTTCAGTAACTGTTCTGTTTATGAGAAATTATCGGCGTTCTATCGGCAAAATTTCGGCCGATAGTGAGTACTTTGGAAAGGGCTTATATCGGCCGATAATATCAGCCAGCCGATATATCGGTCGGGCTCTAGAAAAAACACCAATAAAGTGCCATAAATCCAGTGATGTGAAATCGAAAATTAAGTAAAAAGAAGCCAGACATCGGTTAACAAAAAGGTGGGGCCAACGGAGAAAGTCATAGCAACAGGTGGAGGGCGGGGCTCACTACGAGGTCTGTGAGAAAAGTATCCGACCTTATTATTTTTTTCAAAAACTATATGGATTTGAATCACGTGTGATTGCGTCAGCCAAGCTTGAACCTTCGTGCGCATGCGTGAGTTTTTTCACACCTGTCGGTTGCGTCTTTCGCCTGTGAGCAGGCTTTGTGTGAGCACTGGTCCACCCCTCTCGTCGTCTTTTTTTATTGCGAATAAATGTCTGAACGATTTGGAACTTTGCTGCATCAATTTTTTCCAGAAACTGTGAGAGACCTCCAGGTGGACACCGTTCGAAAAATTAATATGGCTTTCAGGGACGATTTTATGGGGATTAAACAGATTACGGAGTGTTACTGCTGCTTTAAGGACGGCCCACAACTGCTGAGAGCGCGGCGCACTCCCAGCGCCGATCGACATGCTCTGACCCCGCTGAAACAACCAGATCATTTCCAACATGAAGGCTTTGTTGATCCGGGAGGTCGTCTGACTTTCACAAAAAGGCAGGAGACGTGGACATCAGCACTTTTTCAGCACATTCCACTGTTCCAGGAGTTTTTTTCATGGAAAGAAAAGCGGAGGGATGCGCCACGGAGCCGTTCATTACGCGGCACAAAACCACCTCCATGTTGGTCTCACTTGGACAGCTTTGAGATGGCTTTCAGACGGATTCTGTTTGCTTTCCAGTCGTGTGATTATCCGATTGTGATTGTGCATGAGCTGGACATGCCGGAACATGTCCTGTGAGGCTTCATCACAGCGTTGCTTTGCGCTGCACGGTGGAGCCGCTCCTCTTTCCATGACAAAAACTCCTGTAACAGTGGAATGTGCCGTTCATTTCTAAACTGGACGCTGTCTTGATGTGGTATGTCATCTGACTAGCACAGGAATTGTGAAAAGACGTGGACATCAGCACTTTTTCGGCACATTAAGACAGACGTGCGGAGGAGTTCCGCGCGTCGCAGTGGAGCCGTATGGCGCAAAGCAACGCCGTGATGAAGCCTCACAGGACATGTTCCGGCATGTCCAGCTCATGCACAATCACAATCGGATAATCACACGACTGGAAAGCAACCGTCTGAAAGCCATCTCAAAGCCGTCCTGTGAGACCAATGAACGGCTCCGTGGTGCGTACCTCCACTTTTCTTTCCATGAAAAAAACTCCTGTAACAGTGGAATGTGCTGAAAAAGTGCTGATGTCCACATCTCCTGCCTTTTTGTGAAAGTCAGACGACCTCCCGGATCAACAAAGCCTTCACGCTGGAAATGATCTGGTTGTTTCAGCGGGGTCTGAGCATGTCAATCGGCGCTGGGAGCGCGCCGTGCTCTCAGCAGTTGTGGGCCATCCTTAAAGCGGCAGTAACACTCCGTAATCTGTTTAATCCCCATAAAATCGTCCCTGAAAGCCATATTAATTTTTCCGAACGGTGTCCACCTGGAGGTCTCTCACAGTTTCTGGAAAAAAATTGATGCAGCAAAGCTCCAAGTCGTTCAGACATTTATTCGCAATAAAAAAACGACGAGAGGGGTGGACCAGTGCTCACACAAAGCCTGCTCACAGGCGAATGACGCAACTGACAGGCGTGAAAAAACTCACGCATGCGCATGAAGGTTCAAGCTTGGCTGATGCAATCACACGTGATTCAAATCCATATGTTTTTTGAAAAAAATAATAAGGTCGGATACTTTTCTCACAGACCTTGTACACCTCATCAATGTGGCAACAGCACAGATAAGTTTGTAAAAGCTTCGACTACATTTCCCCTTTAAAAATACACATCTTTCAAGCTTCAGAATGATTTTAATCAACAACTGATTATAGCACTTTGTACTGTAGTACTTTGGAGATTATAGTTATGATCATGGATTTGTAACTTTTCTGCAGTCGGCTTTTACAAAGAACAGCGCAGGGAGTTTGACCCCAAAAACCAACCGGCTTCTTGGGGTCACTGTATGTACTGCATATACCAGGTTTGGTGATCATTTCAACCAGTAGAACTGAAGTGTTACTGGTCAAATGAAATGTCATTTAACTGACTGACACCACACAAAGCGACGTCCGGCACACTGGCTGCAAGTAGATTGGTATGAAAACTCAAGGTCTAAAACTTTTGCACAAAACTCCGTGCACGTACATATTAAACTCTCATCAAACGTGTGCGCAGCGGACTCACCAAAGTCTGCTAGTTTCAGCTCTCCTCGGTCATTGATCAGCAGGTTCTGAGGCTTCAGGTCCCGATGCAGAACCTTCCGGCGGTGGCAGTATGACAGGCCGCGTAACAACTGGAACAGGAAGAGCTGAGGACCCGAGAATTCAGATGAGACACAAAACCAGTAAACACATCTGTTATCAACGTGTCATCACCAGGGGTGGCTCCTGAAAAATTTCTCAATTTTCAATTTCAATTTATTTTCATTTATATAGCGCCAAATCACAACACAGTTGCCTCAAAGCGCTTCACACAGGTAAGGTCTAACCTTACCAACCGCCAGAGCAACAGTGGTAAGGAAAAACTCCCTCTGAGGAAGAAACCTCAAGCAGACCAGACTCAAAGGGGTGACCCTCTGCTTGGGCCATGCTACAAAACATAAACTACAGAACAATTCACGGACAAATATACAAGAAATGCTATTGGCGCACAGGACAGGAGGATCGCCAACACGAACACAACTCCCATCTCTGGATGGAGCTGCACCTTATACAGACAGAAAAAACAGAATCAGGCATCAGAAAGACAAGAAATACTGTATAATTTGTCAGCATTAAACAAGAAGAAAAACAGAGAAATACTAAGATGATCGCCAGCCACTAGCCCTAAACTTCACTAAAAGACCCAGAATTTAGGTAAAGTTGAGGCCACGGCCCGCTCCAATTACTAATAAAATGAATTAAAAGAGTAAAAAGCATAAAACAAAACTGTACCAGTATGCTAGCCATATGAAAGGGAAAATAAGTGCGTCTTAAGTCTGGACTTGAAAGTCTCCACAGAATCTCCTGTTTTATTGACGCAGGAAGATCATTCCACAGAACAGGGGCACGATAAGAGAAAGCTCTGTGACCCGCAGACTTCTTATTCACCTTAGGGACACAAAGTAGTCCTGCACCCTGAGAACATAAAGCCCGGGCCGGTAGGTAAGGTTTAATTAGGTCAGCTAGGTAGGAGGGTGCCAGTCCATGAATAGTTTTATAGGTTAGTAGCAGAACCTTAATCTGATCTCACTGGGACAGGAGGCAACACATTCAGTAAATATACTAAATACAGGTGAGCCCCGTTAACTCGCGGATGCGTAAATCGCGATTCGGCTTTACTCGTTTTCAAGTTGTGGACAATGAAAACTTAGACTACTTTGGGAGGGATCATCAATGATTTCTTCTTCCTCCTCGATCCGGCTGCTCCAGGTCAGCGATGAGTGCAGACAATTCTGTGTGGAAGATTCCTGACAATTAGAAGTTTTAGATGCAACTTTTTAGATCCTTACTGCCTGTTCAGATTGGGTCAGAATTTATACATGTGTCTGCCACACATGCACCTGCCACACATGTGAACCGGCAGTAAGGATCTAAAGAGTCTCATACGTACAAAAACTATGAATCGTCAGCAATCTTCTGCACTGATGAAGCCTTCATTTCCTCCAGCAATAGAAAGATCCCAAACTGACTCCAGATGAAGAAATTACCACCATCCAGGAAGGAATCACACTTCAAATGGTCAAAACTATTATAATTTGGCAAGATACGCTGATTTTAAGTTTTTCTGGTCAACTCAATTAACTCACGGTCTGATTTTGTGGACTCCAACTCGCGTGAGTTAACAGGGTTCACCTGTACTACACAATCGTATCAGTATGCTGCTTGCTGATTAACTCATACTACAGCAATCCTGCCACAGGTTGGCAGAAAGATTTTGCCTCTGGCTACATATAAATTACAGGTGGAAAGCTGTGAAAAAGTTGCATCCAGTAATGTTCAAAAGCAAAACATTAATCGAAATGAAGTGGCTCCACAATAAATTAACCCACTTATTCACACTGGGAGCAACTGGGGATTCAGGACCTTTTCCCAAGGACCCTTAGTGATTTTCAGATGGAAAAGCGCTGTATACATAGTAAAATCACCAGTGTAAAACTAACACTGTCAATGTACATATGGTCCTACTCTGGTCAGAGTGGGACCATATGTACACTGCCAGTGTTACTTTAACACTGGTGATTTTACTGTGTAGATTTGTGTGTGTGTAATATTCTCAGGGTTATTTCTATATCTTAAATCAGGAGAACATCTGTGAAAACACTCATAGAACTGTGGGACTTTGGAGATGTTATGTGATGTTATGTTATGGTGATTTTGCACAATATGGCCCCTTTAATAATTATCTTATTGGCTCCAAGATCATTTCATGTTTAAATCTATCCATTGAACATTAAAATCTGGATGAAAATCATCATGAATCAAACATTTTTTAACTTGTTTTAGGCTTGTTGGAGCTCTGTGAGACATTGAACCCCTTTTTAAGGAAAGCTGATCAAACAGCTTTTTTTTTTTTTAAACTATAGTGGATAAAATGCCCTCCCTAAATTAATTTTTTTAATTCAATTTAATTAAACATTTACCCTAAATTAAACTTTGAAAATTTGAATTAAAGTTGATTAAAAGCGCACCCTAAAATAAATATATTTTCTAAAGTAAGTCCCTTTGGCTGCTCCCTTGTTTTCACTCGGGGTCACCACAACAAATCCGAGGTGGATGTGCATGTTGATTTGGCACAAGTTTTACGCCAGATGGCCTTCCTGACACATGACCTGGAGGAATGTGGCAGGGGTGGGTTTTGAACCTGAAACCTTCTGCAGTGAAACCAAGCACAATGACCACTTGGCCTAAAAAGCAAATCATGAGTTTTCACGTTTTTCTCATTGCTTCCATTTCCTACCTGTGATGATGTCATCAGTGTGCGCTGGTAGCCATCACATGACAATGACGTCAGTTTGCAGTACAAGCGTTGCGCACAAGATCTGATACTAAACGGATGTTAATTATATTATTTATAGACTGATTATTTATTATTTATAGATTTATAGATATTATTTATAGATTTATAGACCACCTGACTTGATCTTTGGCCAAATCCAACCTTGGACTAGTGACCAGATCTGGGTGGATTAACGTACACCCATTTTATTTTGGTTTTCCCTTTCATTTCTTAAATCAGCAGTTCTGTAATAATGAAGGCTCACTTTGACGTTGTGAACATGAATGGTGTTTCCACAGTCATCCAGGTACTGCTTCAGATCTTTGTCCTGAAACACAAAAAGTCAACAGGCAGTCAGACCAAAACCCAAGAAGAGAAGCATGTGTCCGTGTACTCGTGCACATCTCACCAGGTACTCAAACACCAGTGTGAGCGACTTCTGCGTGTGGATGATGTCATGGAGTGTGACGATGTTGGCGTGTTTCAGGTCCTTCAACAGAGACACTAAAGCGGAAAAACAAACAATTTACACACCGTGCAAACGTGTGTGTTGGG
Organism: Thalassophryne amazonica; assembly: GCF_902500255.1. Classification (NCBI taxonomy): domain Eukaryota; kingdom Metazoa; phylum Chordata; class Actinopteri; order Batrachoidiformes; family Batrachoididae; genus Thalassophryne; species Thalassophryne amazonica. The sequence continues at coordinate 17,112,004 of NC_047108.1, forward strand.
GGGTTCCGAGCAGCTTCTTTAGTGTGGGCATTAAAAATTATGACCCTTTTATTTCCTCAGTAATTATGATTACCTGGACATTACCGATCAAGCTTCTGGTAGCTGTTAAAGGTGCTAATGCTGTTAGCATAAAAGAATTGAGACGAAGACTTCACTCAACACAAGAACTGCAGCAGACATCTGCGATCATCTGTCGGCACAAAAACTGGTTGTTGTACCAGGCTGCAAATGTCTATATTTGCTCTAAAGTTGGACATTTTAACATGGACATTAATGGAAACCTGCTTGCTTTTGAAGCCTGCCTCCAGTGGCCAATCAAGGAACTGTAACTTTTTTCTACTACAACCCCTGGCAAAAATGATGTAATCACCGGCCTCGGAGGATGTTCATTCAGTTGTTTAATTTTGTAGAAAAAAAAGCAGATCACAGACATGACACAAAACTAAAGTCATTTCAAATGGCAACTTTCTGGCTTTAAGAAACACTATAAGAAATCAGGAAAAAAAACTGTGGCAGTCAGTAACGGTTACTTTTTTAGACCAAGCAGAGGGAAAAAAATATGGAATCACTCAATTCTGAGGAAAAAATTATGGAATCATGAAAAACAAAAGAACGCTTTAAATTTTCTGTCTTGACGCTTTGATGTCTTCCTTGGTCTACCAGTATGTTTGCCTTTAACAACCTTCCCATGTTGTTTGTATTTGGTCCAGAGTTTAGACACAGCTGACTGAACAACCAACATCTTTTGCAACATTGCGTGATGATTTACCCTCTTTTAAGAGTTTGATAATCCTCTCCCCTTTGTTTCAATTGACATCTCTCGTGTTGGAGCCATGATTCATGTCAGTCCACTTGGTGCAACAGCTCTCCAAGGTGTGATCACTCCTTTTTAGATGCAGACTAACGAGCAGATCTGATTTGATGCAGGTGTTAGTTTTGGGGATGAATATTTACAGGGTGATTCCATAATTTATTCCTCAGAATTGAGTGATTCCATATTTTTTTCCCTCTGCTTGGTCTAAAAAAGTAACCGTTACTGACTGCCACAATTTTTTTTCCTGATTTCTTATAGTGTTTCTTAAAGCCAGAAAGTTGCCATTTGAAATGACTTTAGTTTTGTGTCATGTCTGTGATCTGCTTTTTTTCTACAAAATTAAACAACTGAATGAACATCCTCCGAGGCCGGTGATTCCATAATTTTTGCCAGGGGTTGTAGATTAGATACAACTTTACTGATCCCTTGGGCAGATTTCCTCAAGGAAATTGAGGTTCCAGCAGCATTGCATAGCAGCACACAGGGTAAGAAGCACACAGAGTATCAAAAGTGAAAGTAAAGAACAATTTGCAAATATAAATATACAAATACAAATAACAGAAATAATGGTCACTACTGGTTTACTGGCTACTGTTCCTCTCCTTCCCATCCTCTGTCTTCCTGTTAGTCCTCCTCCCCCTGAGTGAGGCATTGTACAATCTGATGGCCTGAGGGACAAAGGAGTTTTTCAATCTGTTGGTCTGGCACTTGGGAAGGAGCAGTCTGTGGCTGAAGAGGCTCCTCTGGTTGCTGATGACAGTGTGAAGAGGGCAGAGCGTCATTTCAGAAGATTGAAGCTTCGCGTTTCATCAAACCGTTGCTGCTCAACAAACCAAAACTGTGGGTCGACTCAGCTTAACAAGCATGAAGGTGTGTAAATAGTTAAAATCTATCTATTCTGCATCAGAAGTATTCTGCTGATCCTCGCGAAGTACTATGGTAGTATTGTTGTAGCACCTTCTCTTATTGCTGTACATGGAGCGCCTTCTTCGTGTTCCAGTCGAATTTCCTTCAGTGCCACCAGGTTTTCTGTCAGTTTACTGCGGCCTTTGTACACGGTGGCGTAGGTTCCCTGCAGAGACATAGACAGGTTTGACACGGACGTTTCCAGCCTGAAGTCTGCACACAAAGGACAGGATCAAAGACTGGAACACACTCAGGGCTTCCTGAACCAGATGGGATCTAATAATCCCTCCGGGGGGGTTCTGGGTCTGGATACATTCTGTAGACCCCAGAAGATGTCAACTGAAGTCTTCACATCCAGTCAACCTGCACGCTGTCCATCATGAGGACAGCTGCAGTAAACAAACACTTTTTTCAAAGTTGCACCTTGTTAGTCGGCAAAGCAGTAAACTATTCAGACAAAAGCTTTAATTTGGGAACATAATCTAGCTAAGGCAACAGTGCCACCTGCAGTGCAGATCTTATATACCTTCAGTGATCTAAAATATAAATGGACTTCCTGTCGGATTTCAAGACATTTTGCTTCAAGTTCTCAATGACAAACACTCACAGCACCATCAGAAGACTCAAAGCAGAACTGGAACAGTTTCACTTCTTCCTTTTCGTTTCCTGCTTATTCAGCTTTCAAATATATTTAATTTTGGAAAAATTTTTAAAACAACAACCTTTATTTCAAAACACGCAAATAAGTTTCATTTCAATGTCTGTACTTTAAGTTCACATCCAATAAAAGAGACCACACTGAGTTTTCAGACTTCAGGGACAAAATACTTCATCAAATCAAAAGGTCAAAGTGCATCCTCACCTCTCCAAGTTTGTCCAGTTTGATGTACGTCTCCAGTTTCCCAAAACCAATCTCTGACTGCAGAGAGACAGACATCAAGACAGACAAAAAGACAGAGACAGAAAATGGAGATAAAGAGACAAAGACGGAGAGAAAGACAGTGACAAAGAGAGAAACAAAAACAAATGTAAGACAGAAAAAAAAGATGAGTTACTATCATCTCAATTAGCCTTTCTCAAAGAGTGGTCTGCGGGCCACTGGTGGTCCATGAATGTATTTTTAAAATATCACACTTTAAATTAATATCAAATCCTGACTGAAGCTTGTTGATCAGACCATTTTTAAATAGTCTCCAAAGTCAAACACAGAGCAACAGGTTTGTATTATTTCATTATTAACCCAACTCCTCAGTAAATTATCACTGTTGTTGAATATTTGGTGAGTGTGGCAGCCTGTGAGATTCTTTTTTTATTGGTTAAGTGGTCCTCAGTCTGAAAAAGTCTGAGAACCACTGATCGAGAGCAGCGTTTCCTTAGGGTGACACATAACGCACACACGTGCACATAAAGAGTTTTTGGACTGTAGTGATGTCGTTCCATGACGCTTCTTAAACCACATGAGGACCAGCAACAAGCAGATCAATATGAGCTTTGGACCCGTGCACATGGAGTCATCCTGGAACATGTGTGAGGTTGTTTTTAGACAATTATGACATCATATCCTGATATCTTTGTGACACTAAAACATCAATCATACTGTTTGATTACAAATGATAGCTGATTGACGCAAACGTTGCATTGTCTCTTGAGCTCTCTTGTTTACAGAAACATCCTGAAAACATGTTTTTGGCAACACTGACCTTTGACCCATACACTTCAAAAGTTAAACATCTGGAGACACTCAACCAAGAAATAGTTCCACCAGGTTTGGTGAAAAAACTGTGCTGTTGCTTGTAGCTAATCTGACCATAGCGTGAGGCTCTACATCTACCAAACGGTGACATTCCAAAGAGCTGGACGTACCAGAGAGACTCGGCGGAGCCGGCGAGTGATGGGCTGATCAAAGAGGGCTGGACCCATCACGTTAAACTTCTCCAGGTAACCGTCAGGAAGACGAATGTCCGCCGGCAGAGACAGACGCTTGTTTATGTCCTGAAAGACAAAATTCACCATTGTCAAAATTTAAAGAGCTCACTGTAGCAATGATAATCATTGTATTAAAGTGCATATCTTTGAGAAATGAAATGTCAAATGAACTAACCCTTCCAAATAAATAAAGAATTATGAAAATATTGATGCAAAGTGTTTTATTTTTGATGCCATATGCTCTGAGAAATTAAGTCATAAACATGGGGAAATTTGTTTGATTTCATCTGACACTGATAACGCTAAGAAATGTTAACCTGTGAGGAATGTTGACTTTGGTGACATCAGTTTAGGGACCGCCCCCTGGAGACACATTTGCCATTTTCATTAGAACAAATGCGAAAAACAGAATTTTTTTTTTTTTTTGCCGCTTCAAAGCTATGTTTTTGTGGACTCTGACGGTGAATACATCAAAATGGTGACCAGGTGTGTTTTTATAAGGTCCAGCAATACCAGTCGTGACTTTTATTAGTTGTCTAGTGTTTCCATGGATACAATTTTTGAGGTTGAAGTGAAGTGTTTTGTATACGCCTCCCACAAAGAGTGGAGAAATTGCAGCTGGCACAGTGTGAGGAATGGGCTTCACAAACTACATGGATCTGTTCCTTCAATTCATTTCATGTGGCCAGCACAACCAAATGAGCTGCCCCTCCCAAAAGCAGGGAAGGAGGTTTTTTTTTTTTTTTGCCACCGCCACAGAAATTAAATGTCTCCCTTTCCCACGCTCCACTGGGATGTGGATTGATTGATTGATAAGAAATTAACGACACTACCCACACATAAGTGTCATATAAGTGTCAAACAGTTACCAAATATACGTACACCTGGAACATCAAACCTATAATACATCACAATATCCATCACCATAGGTTAAATAATAGGTTATCAGTAGTATAGGAATGCGACTACTTCACCAGGATAATTCCCTACCCTTTACGACAAATGAACACTGGGATGTGGAAACCAGATTAGAGATTAATCATGGAAAAATAAGAATTTTATCTGTGTGACATCAAGACAGAGAAAGCACTGCTGTTACAAAAAGAGCCGTAACGTGGACACTGGGCCTGGACCTTATGAGAAACTAATGGAAAACTGGTTTTAAATGGACTAAAACTGACTTTTTTTAATAAACAATTTGAATGGTTTTATATTTTCAACAACAAATGTGAAACTCTCACTTATACTTGATTGAACACGATCTGGCATTCAACAGGTTAAAGAATTGCAAAAAAAAAAAATTAATAAGGCCTTTTTTTTTTCTTCTTTTTTACTATCAAGAATCGGTGACTATCAAAGTTGGAGTGAGTGAAGCTACAATCACAGACTTCACAATCTCTGACTGAAACCATGACAACAACTACAAGATGAGAACAAATGTCCATCACTGGAACATCAGTTAAAGACTGAATCGTTCATGTACCTCAGTGGAGATTTTCTTATTCCTGAGTCGGACTCTGACTGGACTCTGAACATCATCCGAGGAAGAAGGCGGATCACTTTCTCCATCTGAGCTCATCTTCACGTCCTCGTGGACAATCTCTACACACACAGTTTAACAAGAGTCACTAAACCATTTCAGCTGTTAAGAAAATACTTTTTATTTCTCACAAGCCGAACTCAGTAATGTACATCAGACTGAAGCTCTCGTTTTAACGGCGGGAAAAGCAGCAAACTATCATTCTCATGATTTACCACAACACACTGACAGGTGTGCAGTGACATCAGCAGGACAGGTGCAGTTTTCTTTACATAAATTACAAGAGGCAAAAACTAAATATACATCAACATAAAAATGCTTCATAAAACAAAGTGTTGCGTTCGATTTTTCTTGGCCTGACACTTCGGGCCTTAACTAGTACTGTGCCTGTGGTCTTCCATTTCCTCACTATGTTCCTCACAGTGGAAACTGACAGCTGAAATCTCTGAGATAGCGTTTTGTATCCTTTCCCTAAACCATGAAGTTGAACAATCTTTGTTTTCAGGTCATTTGAGAGTTGTTTAGAGGCTCCCATGTTGCCACTAATTAGAAGAGATGCAAAGAGGAGAAATTTGCAAATGGCCACCTTAAATACCCTTTCTCATGATTGGATTCACCTGTGTAAGGAGGTCAAGGGTCAATGACCAATTTTGTGCTCCAATAATTAGTGCTAAATGTATTCAAATCAATAAAATGACAAGGGTGCCCAAATTTATGCACCTGCCTAATTTTGTTCAAATAATTATTGCACACTTTCTATAAATACTAGAAACTTCATTTCACTTCTCAAATATCAGTGTGCTTGTCTACTATATATTTAACTGAAATTTCTGATCCAGACAACCAATGATTTCTAAAGGAAAATCATGAAATCATCAGGGGTGCCCAAACTTTTGCATAGAACTGTAAGTCTTGTATTCTCTGCCCCTTATAACACCACTTAAAAATTAAAAAGAAAAAAATCCATTTGTTTCCTCAACTCCAACCTGAACGCTGTCTCGTCACGTCATCAAGCATCACGTAAACATCATTAACAGTGACATGCTTTTCTGACATTTCAGCAGATTAACTGTTCTACTTTTCTATATTCTCTCATGATTTTGTCTTCATACATTTTTTTAAATTTATAAACATTTGTACATTTAATTTCTTCAGTCAATGCATTCCAGAGTTTAACTCCATAAACAAAGGGACACTTGTCTTTCATAGTTGTCCGTGTGAACATAGTCTGAAAATTATATTTTCTTCTATGGCAAATGGCCTGTGTGACAAAACTAAAATTCTGGACATCATCTGTCAAAATTCCTTGCTTACTTTTCCACATAAGTGCAATTTGTAAGTAGACAAGATCCTTAAATTTTCATTTAAGTTATTGGTCTGCTCTCTGTAACCTTTTTTTGTTGGTAATTCAAATGGCTCTTTTTGTATAAGATACAAGGCCTTAGCGGTACTGCTGCATGTGTTACCCCAGACGTCAGTGCAATAACTGAAGTATGGAAGAATTACTGAGCAATACAGCATATTACACACAGTCAGGGGCTGAATAACAGTTTTCTGCCTCCCAATATGGCCCCCCGCAACGAATGACTCCAGCATGCGACGTCATTGCGATGCCTCGTATCAGAACGACAAGTGATGTGCAGTCAGGGGAGGCAGGTGAGGCTGTGCCTCAGCTGTCATCATGGAAAGAAAAAAAAATTTCAAATGAAAAAATAAATTAAATGGTTATATTTATCCAGTAATTTGAAGTATAAAGTTATTTTCCTTTTAACTTTGTAGTTTTAGATTATTTTTTATTGAAAAATGGCTGAATTTTCACATTTGTCATTCAAATAGTGAGAAGCAACGTGCAATGAGGCAGCAGTCAGCCGTGCCTCACCTTGGATTGCACAATCACTGGGCTGACTGCTGGTATGCTGTGCAGTCAGACTGTCTCACTGTCTCTCTGTATGTCACTATTAAAATGGTCAAACACTTTAGCTATATGAACTTATATTCCATAGTTTAGCTGATGTACATAATGCACAGTGTTTTTTGTCAACAGCTGCATGTGTGTGTAACGTGTTTCGTGTGCTGAGCGATCAGAAAACGGCTGAAAAAAGGCACCAAGTGAGGCACGCAGTTCTCCTGCCTCATGGTAGGGGCACTAGTGATCCCTGGATTCATCTTGCAGCAACTACTCAGCTGCAGAATGTGTGACAGCAAGCTACAATTTACAGTTAGTAAGTCAAGAGCCACAGTCCATTTATTTTACTTTCAGAATGGAGGATTACATATCCAAACTGAAACAATTTTCTCAACTGGACTTTCAATCAAAGCAGGGGTAATAATTAAAGGAAGACCAACAGCGGAGCTAAAACATTTGCTTCAGACAACAGAAGAGCTGCTCTTTTCAAACAGAGTGGGAGTCTGGCTGTGTGGACGTCCAGTAAGGAACTGCCTTTTCTACTTCTCATGCCTTCTTTTTTCAACTTGTGACAATGTCTGGACTCAGATGGGATATTGTGACCTGAAGAATTTCCTCATCACAGACTAGTAGTCGACCAATCACACTCAAAGCCAGAAAAGGCTGAAAACATACAGTCGGACCAGGACTGACGAAGGACGACTTTCTTCCCTGGCAGTGATCTCCACTGAGACAGAGAGATTTTTAAAACTGAAGGAAAATAAGGAAGATTTCTACAAACAAGTCATTGATGCTTTTGTTCAGAAGGAGTGGAACATGGACTTCATTTATAAGTAAAGGTACGACCATAATATTTTTTTATTTTATTAAATGTGCTTTTTTGTGTCCTACAGTTTGCATGTGTAAAGAATGCTGATATGCAGAGGTGGGACGAAGTCACTGTCAAGTCATTCTCAAGTCATGAATCAGCAAGTCCCAAGTCAAGTTTCAAGTCAGCTTGCAAACAACTGGTGGTCATTATGATTTGAGACTTGACTTGGGACTTGCTGATTCATGACTTGAAAGTGACGTGATGGTGACTTCGTCGCACTTCTGCTGATATGAGATTTTAAACATAACCCATTAGCTGCTGCCAATCAAACGGTGAATAAGCTGCTCTGTGGGGTTCATATGTTTGTAAATCTGATTGTGATGAAATCAAACCTGACTGTGATGAAGTCAGTGCCTCACCAGCCATCAACCACACAGCACGTCACCGCAGAACAATATTCAGCTGGCAGTCAACAGATGGCAGCAGTTATTTACTGTGCCCCCGGCCATCAGCAGTGACCACTGCTTGACCTCCCAGCATGCACTGTGGCAGCAGCTATTTTGGCTGGAAGCATGTGCGCTGCTATTACTCTTTTTCCTGTGTTCTACAGCACTTGGTCCAAAGGCCTGCTAAATAATAATTTACAACCCCAAATCCAATGAAGTTGGGACACTGTGTAAAATGTAAATCAAAACAGAATACGATTTGCAAATCCTCTTCAACCTCGATTCAATTGAATACACCACAAAGACAAGATATTTAATGTTCAAACTGATAAACTTTATTGTTTTTGTGCAAATATTTGCTCATTTTGAAATGGATGCCTGCAACACCTTTCAAAAAAGCTGGGACAGTGGTATGTTTACCTTTCCTTCTAGCAACACTCAATAAGCGTTTGGGAACTGAGGACACTAATTGTTGAAGCTTTGTAGGTGGAATTCTTTCCCATTCTTGCTTGATGTACGACTTCAGTTGTTCAACAGTTCGGGGTCTCTGTTGTCGTATGTGCCACACATTTTCAATGGGTGACAGGTCTGGACTGCAGGCAGGCCAGTCTAGTACCCGCACTCTTTTACTATGAAGCCATGTCCCTGAAAAAGACATTGCTTGGATGGCAGCATGTGTTGCTCCAAAACCTGGATGCACCTTTCAGCAATGATGGTGCCATCACAGATATGTAAGTTGCCCATGGCATGGGCAACTTACACACCCCCATACCATCACAGATGCTGGTTTTGGAACTTTGGACTGGTAACAATCTGGATGATCTTTTTCCTCTTTTGTCCAGAGGACACGACGTCCATGATTTCCCAAAACAATTTGAAATGTGGACTCATCAGACCATAGCACACTTTTCCACTTTGCGTCTGTCCATTTCAAATGAGCTCGGGCCCAGAGAAGGTGGCGGATGTTATTGATGTATGGCTTTCGCATTGTACAGTAGATTTTGACTTGCACTTGTAGATTTAGCGACAAACTGTGTGAACTGACAATGGTTTCCTGAAGTATTCCTGAGCCCATGCGGTAAGATCCTTTACACAATGTCGGTTATTAATGCAATGCCAAAGAGGGATCAAAGGTCACAGGCATTCAATGTTGGTTTTCGGCGTTGCCACTTACGTGTAGGACGTTCTCCAGATTCTGTGAATCTTCTGATTATATTATGGACTGTAGATGATGGAATCCCTAAATCCCTTGCAACTGAACACTGAGAAACATTGTTCTTAGACTGTTGGACTATTTTTTTCATGCAGTTGTTCACAAAGTGGAGATCCTCACCCCATCTTTGCTTGTGAACGGCTGAGCCTTTTGGGGATGCTCCTTTTATACCCAAACATGACACTCACCTGTTCCAATTAACCTGGACACCTGTTGAATGTTCCAAACAGGTGTTCTTTGAGCATTCATCAACTTTCCCAGTCTTTTGTTGCCCCTGTCCCAGCTTTTTTGAAATATGTTGCAGGCATCCATTTCAAAAGGAGCAAATATTGAACATTAAATATTTTGTCTTTGTGGTGTATTCAATTGAATATAGGTTGAAGAGGATTTGCAAATTCACTCGGGAGGAGCTCGAAGTTGAGCTGCTGCTCCTCCACGTCGAAAGGAGTCAGTTGAGGTGGCTCGGGCATCTTTTCCGGATGCCCCCTGGACGCCTCGCTGGAGAGGTGTTCCGGGCACGTCCCACTGGGAGGAGGCCCCGGGGAAGACCCAGGACATGCTGGAGGGACTACATCTCACGGCTGGCTTGGGAATGCCTTGGGGTTCTCCCGGAGGAGCTGTGTGTGGATCGGGAGGTCTGGGCGGCTTTGCTTGAGCTGCTGCCCCCGCGACCCGACTCCGGATAAAGCGGAAGAAAATGGATGGATGTTTTTATTTACATTTCACACAATGCCCCAGCTTCATTGGAATTGGGGGTGTATGTGATAATTTAACTTGTTTTGCTACTTAAGTAAAGGTCTCGTTTGTTTAATCAAATCAATAGGAAAAAAGCAATTTATAAATTATTTGCCAAAATGCCAGTTCTAAGATAACTGTTCAAATGTCTGTCAATTTTATGGGATTTATGAAAATTTTAAAAAACTGAAGTTTAGTTAATAGTGCAGCAGATAACTGAAACAATCGTGCAAATGGTGATACAAGCACTAAAGTTGGTACAAATACTCTTTAGATATTACTCTTTTGAACAAACCGACTGGCCACTTGAATTTTCAATAAGCGGCCAGGTAGGGGTCAATTGAAGAATTACACAGGGGTCAAAATTAAAAATGCTCAAATCATTTTTGAAAGCTACACCACATTATTTGTCTGATCGTAAAGATTCCAAAAAGGTATAGTTTGTACTATCTATGACTGAATGATCAGGAGTTATGGGTAAAAACAGCAAAAATGGTGACAAAGGTCAGTTTCAGTTTGTACAGGGGTCAAAAGTTAAAGTTTCTTTAATTTTGGTAAAAAGTTATGCAAATTATTGGTTGAGCTAATAGGATTAATAAATATAATAGTTTTGATTGTGTTGAATGTTTGGTCTCCAAAGTAAAGGTCAAACAAGGTCAATGTCCATTGGATTCTTTGATATGTGACATATGTTACCCTGTAACATGATAACTAAGCATGATACATGGTCCAAACTATTCCTTTTTAAAACCCTGTTAACTCAACTAATAATTTGCATCATGTTTTACCAAAATTGGAGCAACTTTAACTTTTGACCCCTGTACAAACTGAAAGTGACCTTTGTCACCATTTTTGCTGTTTTTACCCCATAACTCCAGAACATTCAGTCATAGTAAGTAAGTCCCTTCGGCTGCTCCCTTGTTTGCACTCGGGGTCGCCACAGCAAATCCAAGTTGTATCTGCATGTTGAATTGGCACAGGTTTTACGCCGGATGCCCTTCCTGACGCAACTCCACATTACATGGAGAAATGTGGCAGGGGTGGGATTTCAACCCGGAGCCTTGTACTATCTATAGTACAAAATATACCTTTTGGAATCTTTATGATCAGACAAATAATGTGGTGTAGTTTTCAAAATGATTTGAGCATTTATAATTTTGACCCCTGTGTAATTCTTTAATTGACCCCTACCTGGCCGCCTATTGAATATTCAATTGGCCAGTCGGTTTGTTCAAAAGAGTAATATCTAAGGAGTATTTGTGCCAGTTTTGGTGCTTGTATCACCATTTGCATGATTTTGCTCTAAATATTCTTAGCTGCTGCACTATAATACTTTCTCCTTCTACTAAATGCCATTATACAGTTGAAAAAAGTGAAAACTACAGTTATTTTGTCAATAATACACAGGACTGCGAGGCTAAATTATATGTCAGTCAATTATGTCAACACAATGCAAAATGCCTTCTAACCGAGTATCTGTTTTGTTTAAAATATAGCACTCCTCACATATTTTACAAGACATTTGGATCATACTTATGAATGTTAATTGGCCAGAAAAGCAGAGTTGGTAACAGTATCTCTATTTTTTGTTTTATATGCCATGTGGTTTGAAAGGCAAAATGTAAAAAAAAAAAAATGACAGTACTTTTAAAGAACTTTGACACAATGATACATGCATACTCTCAATCCAATTCATCAAAAAATAGCTTTTTGATAAAACCAAGTTAGTTTAGTTTAAAAGAAAGAAAAACTTTTGCTAATATTAAGAATTTGATTTTTTACTTTTAAAAGTAGTAAAAATGTTAAATGTTTTCTTGAGAAAAGATTTACTTTGTTACATTACTGAATGTTTGAAATTGGTATTTCATGTATATAATGGGTATTTCCAGGTCACTGAAGCAGCTCAGTCATCATGTGTGACTCAGAAAATGCCATTCCTCCTGCACTATTGGCTAACAAAGAGAAGCATTTTAATATTTGTTTTGATTTATAAAATGTATACATTTCTGAAATCTACAGAACAGCTTTCATTTGAGAAATTATACTTGTGTCTACTGTAATTTTCATTTTTAAGTACTCAGGAGCCAAAGTTTGGGGCGTTCCCCATGCTTTCATCCAAACACTGCACTGACCCACGATGCGTTGGACAAATATCGATGGGTTTACCAACAGACAAGTCACGCTTTTCTGTAGGTGGCTTTTGCAAAATACAGTTCACTGATTTTAACTTTTGACCCCCCCCCCCCCCCCAAAAAAAAAAACAAAAGGATCCTTGGGGTCACTGTGCCTAACTCACAAAGCAAGTTTCACTCCAAAGCCAACAGGCTTCTTGATGTCACTGTACATAACGCATATGCCAAAGTTTGATGACAATCGGGCCAGTACACAGATGTAATCTCACATGAAGGACTGACTGACTCGCCGCAGTAACGTCTAGACCAGTGGCAGCTCCGCACAAAAAAAAACATCAACACTACGAGGTCTGTCCGAAAAGTAACGGACCTTTTTATTTTTTTCAAAAACTATATGGATTTGAATCATGTGCGCTTGCATCAGCCAAGCTTGAACCTTCGTGCGCATGCGTGAGTTTTTTCACACCTGTCGGTTGCATCATTTGCCTGTGGGCAGGCTTTGGGTGAGCACTGGTCCAGCCCCCTCGTCTGATTTTTATTGTCAGGGAAATGGCTGAGCGACTGCCGCTTTGCTCCATGAAAATCTTTTCAGCCAGGTGGAAACCATTCGGAAAATTCAGATGGCTTTCGGTGAAGATTCTATCGGCGTCACACAGATTAAGGACCATTACAACCGGATTAAAGACGGCCCACAGTGGCTGAGGGCGCGCCGCGCTCTGAGCGGCCATCGACAGGCTGAAACGACCAGATCATTTCCAAAGTGAAGGCTGTGTTGATCCGGGACATCGTGTGACTACCAGAGAAATCACAGAAACTGTGGACATCAGCACTTTTGCGGCCCATTCCACTGTTACAGGAGATTTTGTAATGAAAGACGTGCAGAGGAATTCGCGCGTCAGGACGGAGCCGCTCATGGCGCACAACAAACACCTCCGTGCTGGAAGTCTCACAAGACATGTTGCAGCATGCCCAGCTGTTACACAATTTCTCAGATACTCACTCGACTGAAAAGCCACCGAAAGCCGTCTGAATCTTCCGAATGGTTTCCAACACGGAGGTGTTTGTTGTGCGCCATGAGTGGCTCCGTCCCGACGCGCGAATCTCCTGTAACAGTGGAATGTGCCGCAAAAGTGCTGATGTCCACATGCGATTTCTCTGGTAGTCACACGACGTCCCGGATCAACACAGCCTTCACTTTGGAAATGATCTGGTCGTTTCAGCCTGTCGATGGCCGCTCGGAGCACGGCGCACCCTCCGCCGGTGTGGGCCGTCTTTAACCCGGTTGTAATGGTCCTTAATCTGTGTGACGCCAATAGAATCTTCACCAAAAGCCATCTGAATTTTCCGAATGGTTTCCACCTGGCTGTCTCACAGTTTCTGAAAAGATTTTCATGGAGCAAAGCGCCAGTCGCTCAGCCATTTCCCTGACAATGAAAATCTGACGAGGGGGCTGGACCAGTGCTCATTCAAAGCCTGCGCACAGGCGAATGACGCAATCAACAGGCGTAAAAACTCACTCATGTGCACGAAGGTTCAAGCTTGGCTGATGCAAGCGCACATGATTCAAATCCATATAGTTTTTGAAAAAAATAAAAAGGTCCGTTACTTTTCGGACAGACCTCGTATGTATCACCACCAATTAAACCTTTCTATAAAAATCTGGAGCCACCATTTTAAAAACAAACAAACAAACAAACAGGTTATCAGTTGACCACAACTCATGACCTTAACTTCATCTGTAACCTGATCAACTTTCACCACAAACATGTTCATTTATAACAAAAGTAAAAATTGAGATTTTGTTCAACCTAAACAGAAGCATCACTGTGCTGCTGCAGAACCACTGATCTCAAAAAGAAAAAATTAATTTCATTCAATTCTCCCAAGCTGCCAAACTTATCGGGACACAATCTGTATTTTTTTCTTTTTTTTTTTTTGTATTTTGAAGAAGATTTGTAGTATTTATACCCAGTCTGGTGGCATGGTTGAGGTATGAGCTCAGGCTCCGCCCCAAACCTCGAGGCCTCCTCAGGTTGCTGCTGTATGAATGCAGAAGAGCCTGAACCGACTTAGAGGAGGAGGAGGAGGAGGAGGAGGCGGCGGCGGCAGCTCCCGTCTTTCCTGCACCTCCTCTGACTTTTACACCTCCTCCTGATGACCCCCGCATAGAGCCCACCTCTGAGACCGGAAGGAGCAGGAGGAGAAAGGAGGGAGGAGATGATGAAGGAGCACAAAGGAGGATGCAGAGGACAACAGTGGTGGGAGGAGGAGGAAGGAGGCAGGGAGCAGTAAGTGCAAAAAAGGACAGAAAGGAAGAAAGGAAGATTGTGATGGAATGAAGAGAGAGGAAAAAGTGGTGAGGAGGAAAAAGAGAGGGAGAAAGGATCAAAGAGAGGTGGAGGAGTGGGAGGAGGAAAGAGTCTCAGAACACCATAACAGTGATTGGTTGATTCAGAAGAAAAGAAGCAGAGAGAGAGAGAGAGAAAAAGAAAACACATTAAGAAAGAAAAAAGACAAATAAAATCTCAGATCAAACTGACTAAAATCACAGAGAGAGAAAAAGTAAAATAACTTATTTAAAAAATAACAGTCAACCAACCAATCAGATATTTGACAGGGGGCGGGTCTGGCTGCATGCACTGATCTGCAGTTCCATCAGGAATCAAACCCTCAACACATTCTGTGCCTCTTCAAGCTCTGCCCACATCTATGCCAGAAGCGATCCACTGAATCAGATGGATGCGAACACCTGACAGCAAGGCCACGTGCACGCCAGCGGGCGTTACCTGAGTCACTGTGCGACGTCACATCTTGAGCGATAGTCTCGCTGAGTGTTCTGTCCCCTCCTCCTGCCCCACCCCTCCCAAGGGTGAGTGACAGCTGCCGCTTGATTTTCCTCATCCTCTCCATGAGGGGGGGCAGAGGGGGCCGTGACGCCGAGGGGGGTGGGGCAGCCAGCCTGGACAGACCACCTGAGGAGGCAAACGGGCTGAAAGGTCACTCAAAATTTTTTTTTCAAAAGGCAATAGGTGTTTGGGAAGCAGTCGGTTTACAGCCAAAGGCACCAGCTGAAAGAGATCAATGTTCAAATCATAAGACATGTATTTATATAACCATGACGAACAAATAATCACACACACCACCTGATTGTGTCCACACATTTCATCTTAGTGTGTCAGAACTCAGACACACCTCCCACACGCTTCTGAGTCACTCACGGCTTCAAGGTGACGTACGGTTCAAACCACAGCATGCTCCCCCCCAGGTACACAATAACAGACACCACATTACACACACACACACACACACACACACACACACACACACACACACACACACACACACACACACACACACACACACACACACACACAGCTCAAAGAAATCAAAGGAACACTTTTTAATCAGAGTATAGCATCAAGCCAATTCAGCTTCTGGGATACTGATCTGGTCAGTTAAGCATTAAAGGGGGTTACTGATCAGTTTCAGCTGCTTTGGTGTTAATGAAATTAATAAAAGGTCCACTAGAGGGCAACAATGAGACAACCCCCAAAACAGGTGGGGACCACTGACATCTTTTCTGACTGATTTTTCACTCGTTCAGCATTTGTCCAGGGTTAGAGTCCCTACTGGCAGCAGGGTGCAGTACCTGGACCCTACACAGGTTGCACAGGTAGTCCGACTCCTCCAGGATGGCACATCAGTGGGTGGCAGAACTGGCAAATGGTTTGCTGTGTCTCGCAGCACAGTCTGAAGAGCATGGAGGAGATTCCAGGAGACAAGAAGTTACTCTAGGAGAGCTGGACAGGAACACAGAAGATCCTTAACCCATCAGCAGGACCGGTATGTCAGGAACAGGATGAGCACTGCCAGAACCCTACAAAATTACCTCCAGCAGGCCACTGCTGTGAATGTCTCTCACCAAACAAACACAAACACCACCTGAGTGCCTGACGTCCTGTAGGGCGCCTTGTGCTCACTGGCCGGCATCGTGGGGCTCGACTGGCATTTGCCATAGAACCCCAGAATTGGCAGGTCGGCCACTGACGCCCTGTGCTTCCACAGATGAGAGCAGGTTCAACCTGAGCACGTGACAGACGTGAAACGGTCTACAGACGCCGTGGAGAACGTTATGCTGCCTCTGCAACATCATTCAGCATCACTGGTTTGGTGCTGGTCAGTGATGGTCAGAGGAGGTAGAAGGACACACAGACCTCTACAAGGTAGACAACGGCACCCTGACTGCTATTAGGTATTGGGATGAAATCCTTGGACCCTGTGTCTTACCCTACGCTGGGGCAGTGGGTCCTGGGTTCCTCCTGGTACTCGATAATGCCCGACCTCATGTGGTGAGAGTATACGGGCAGTACATGGAGGATGAAGGAACTGATCCCACTGACTGGCCCCCACGCTCGCGTGACCTCAATCTAACAGAACACCTCTGTTGGGAAAGTGTAGGAACACGGACCCACAACAGGGGGCGCAAATGAACGGGCAATGGAGGAAGTCAAATAACAAAGCTTTACTGTTGTGAAACACGCACAACACACACAACTGATTACAATGTCGAAATAAGCCAAATGTCAACGGTGTCGTGTGGGCAGGCTCGAAGATAGGAGGCGTCTGTCCAAGTCGAACCGGAACCACTCGATTTCCTCCGCCACCGAACCCCGGGAATACTGGAGCCGCCAAGTCCCGAACTCCCAGGTGGCCACTGCCTCCGCTCGTCGGATCCGGTACTGCTGGCGAGGAACAGAAACAGTCAGGTGTGGGTGCGGCAGCACCCAGCAACACGTAGGGTGGAAACACCACCTCCACCTCTCGTCAGAAAAATACTGTAGTGTAAGAATGTGAGTACTTATCCAAAAAGTCCGATACAGTCTCCAGCTGTACTACTCACTGTCTGCACACAAGCAACAAAGTATTACTGTCAGAAAGACAATAGAATCGGCTGAGAACGTTACCTCTTTGGTAGAGCGATATCTCGGCAATGAGGTGGAGATGCCGTCCTGCTGATATACCCCTGCAGATCCGATGATTGATGACAGCTGTCGCAGGTGAGGGGTGACAGCTGTCACTCTGGCTGCTCCTGCAAGGCGGCAGCGCCCCCTAGTGCCTGGAGCCCGCACTCCAGGCAGGGCGCCCTCTGGTGGTGGTGGGCCAGCAGTACCTCCTCTTCAGCGGCCCACACAACAACCTCTGAGACATTATGGTTTGGTCCATCTGACACCATCAGGTTGCACCTCAGACTGTCCAGGACCAGATCTGGGAGGAGATCCCCAAGGACACCAGCCATCTAGGAGCCACGACGTTGTCAGACATACAATACATACCAACACGTGTGAACCACACTAACTACTGAGGACCAATGTGAGTTGCTGCAACAAAATTTTGTCAAAATGGACAAGCCTGCCGCATCATTTTATTTGGGGGGGGGGGGGGGGGTGTCTTTGAATTTAGCCCTCTGTACTAGGGGTCAACCAATATATATTTTTAAAGGCTGATATTGATTAGACAAGGTTTGGAGGTTGATGATGATATCGCAGGCCAATATTTGCCTGCAGTAAAATGTGTCAAAAAGGTGTCAAAATTTAGTATAACACACTCTTAACACAAATCCTTCTTTAAATGTTTTGCAATATATGTTTAATTCACAGAACCTTTCAACATGACTTTCACACAAAAGTGTAGGGAGCTACAAATAACATGAAGTTGAACAAATGAACAATTAAATAAATAAATCCAGCCGACACAGCTCCAGTCTGAGGGACAGCAGACATCAGCACTGACAGGCTGACCTTGTGACATCTAACCAGTGGTGGGCACAGCTAACCAAAACGTTAGCTTTGATAACCCCTAATCCACTAACTGAAAAGTTAACTTTTATAACACTAAACCAATAAACCACTAAAAAATTTTGTGGACGTTCCAGCCAATCGCTAACATTTAGTATTGACTCGGTACATTGTCAGCTACTGATAAATCAGTTTTGAGTTTAAGCACCGCAGAGGCTTCTGGGTAAATTCAAAGGTGATCACAAACACAAAACAAACAAACAACGAGCCAGAGCGTCTGTCTTCATGCACCTGCCAGCTGTTGCAGAGAAGTGTAATTTACTAGGGGAGGTGATGGTCTAGTGGTTAAGTGTTGGGCTTGAGACCAGAGGATCCTTGGTTCAAATCCCAGCCTGACCGGAAAATCACTAAGGGCCCTTGGGCAAGGTCCTTAATCCCCTAGTTGCATCCGGTATGTAGTGAGTGCCTGTATGGCAGCAGACTGACAACAGAGTGAATGTGAGGCATTATTGTAAAGCGTTTTGAGCATCTGATGCAGATGGAAAAGCTCTATATAAACACAGTCCATTTACCATTTTCACACAGAACAACACAGATGGTAGCAGAAGACATAAAACGCAAGGTATTTTTCACCCATGGTTTTATTTATCAACAAAACTAATTCCAGACAGTTTATCAACATTAACGTCAACTTACAAACTGAAAACATTGCACATATCTTTTAAAGTAATGCGCTAATTCTGAAGCTTTGAGCGTTAAGCGACACGCCAAAAGGCATCATGAAAAATGAGTCTCATTACTCCCCCCTGCCAAAATGCACAGAACACTGCCATCTACTGGATGGGAGTGTGAATAGCGACCATATTTTGTGAATCTCAAATGCAGTTTTGCGCTCCTAATGTCTCAATATTGCGAGCAAAGTGAGCAAAGCAATGAATGCGTGTGATCGGTGATCCACAAATGCTGAATCACACTTCACAAAGCATTTTTAGTTTTGCAAATGCCTGTTTTGTTTTTTTAACAAATGAAAAAAATTACATATTTACAAATACACATATTTGTACAAAATCACAAATCGGAAATTTGTGTTTGTGGATCACAAAACACGTGCAAATCAAGGACTATTTGAAGATCATCACCCATGCATATTAATTAGGCAAATATAACTCCATAAATAAGTGTCTTTTCACTTAAAAATAAGTAAAGATTTGCATGCACATGCTGTCTTTAAAGCTGCTACAATGCGTTATGGCAGTTCAGGATTTGGGTCCTTTTCATAAATTATTATTGTAGTACATGTTAGTTTAGCAGTGTTGTTAGTGTTATAGATTTGTTGTGTTTTGATAGTTCAAGTAGTGTAGTTAGTTTGAAAAGTTATGTTGTGACCATTTGTGAAAAGTACCTTGCGTTTGATCTCTTCTGCCACTGTCTGTGTTGTTGTGTGTGAAAAGAAAATGACTTTTTTTTTTTAATCAGCAGCTGGCAGCCAAGCTGAATGTTTTTTACCGATGTTCCCCTGATTTAAGCAAAATTCATGACAAAGCTTGTTTAACACCTCTCTGACATATGTAACATACACATACACACACACACACTTTCTCAGTGGCCCAGGATTA
Source organism: Thalassophryne amazonica (assembly GCF_902500255.1). Classification (NCBI taxonomy): domain Eukaryota; kingdom Metazoa; phylum Chordata; class Actinopteri; order Batrachoidiformes; family Batrachoididae; genus Thalassophryne; species Thalassophryne amazonica. The sequence continues at coordinate 17,131,844 of NC_047108.1, forward strand.
CAAAATATACAAAGTGAAAATTGCTACATCTCTCACTCACTCACTCACTCTCTCTCTCTCTCTCTCTCTCACACACACACACACACACACACACACACACACACACACACACACACACACACACACACCTTAATTGAAGTAATAAAACATTTTGATAATGCATTTTGTAGTGCAGAAATAAATGATTCTCAGTATGTTCATGACGCACAATTTTTCCAAAGTTCGACTGTACAGTTTTGTTTTTTTCCAGAAATATTTCTGTAATTGTTTTAAGAGTGATTTTTTTCATTGTTTTGTTTCTGAAAGTCTTGTATCAGTACACTAATGTACTTTGCAATTTGAGAGGTGATATCTTCAAAAATAATTATACATAATTATACATGTGATTAACTTGTAATTAATTCAGTTTTAGTCACATGACAGCACACGTGTGTGTGTGTGTATATATATATATATATATATATATATATATATATATATATATATAAAGGAATTATACCCATTTTACTACAGGAAGAGCAGGTGGTGAGCTGCCTATGAGCTAACATACTAACCCCTGACATGGAGTAGCATCACATTAACTTGGCAGCTAGCATGCTGACACCTGTTTTAGTGGTGAGCTACCTGTGTGTTAACATACTAACACCAGGGGCCTCAATGTACAAAGCGTGCGTACGCACAAAACCGTGGCATGTCTGTCTCTATGGTAACATCCGGATGTGTCAAAATTGAAATGACGGTGGAAATATGCAGTGTGTTAGCTATTGTTCCTCTTGCGACACGTAGAGGTGAGGCTGGGACACTGCTAATAGTGTGAAAACAAGAAGTCATCAGAGTGATGTGCACATCAGAGACAGTGATGAACATTTAACACATCCACGTTTGCAATTATATGGGTGGATATAACAGCATGCGCAACATGATGCGTAAAATGGCACCAACAGTGGCTATGTTAGCGTTGTTATGGTGCAATCCGACGTGAGCATGTATTCAGGGAACACGAGGATTTACTTGCAAATGATAATTGCCTCATAAACCAATTTTGAATACCAAGGCCACTGTTACTGGAGTTGGCGCAGAACTGCATCGGCCCAGAGCGCAATACAGTAGGACCCAGGGGTTGTCTGTGTCCACACAGGTGCTGACCACACTGGGCTTCCTGGCAACATGGGCATTTCAGAGGGAGCTGATCGATCAGTCAGGAGTGTGCCAGTCAACCTTGAGCTGAGCCGCCAGCTATGTGGAACGCAATCATCTGAATGTCATCCAGGTACATCACATTCCAACATTAAAGTTCAATTTGCAGTGAGACCCGGTTTCCCAAATGTGATCGGGGCTATTGACTGCACACATATTGCTACAAAGGCGCCATCACATGATGAATTTCTTTTTGTTAATAGAAACATTTTCATTTCATCAATGTTCAATTCACATGTGATGTGCAAATGCATTGGGTCAGGTTGGGAACAGGCTGGAGCTGACACGGTGCGTGATGGCTGCTTGCTGTGTAAGTAGTTTACTCGTGTAATTGTTCCAAATGAAAACCAGCGTGGGCACATTTGAGCATGTGCACATTCAAATGTTTTTTGTTATTATCAATGTGTTATTATCAATGATCAATTTTCTTCTTCTTGATGGTTGGACTGGAGCAGCAGCACTTCTCAATTGATTGTCTCCCTCTGTTATTTGTCAATAAACGCGTGTGCAACATTGTTAATGTCACACACTCTCGGTGGCGACGCACCCCATGTTTTTTCTTCAGTGTGTGCGCTTCCTCTGCGATCACACCGTTTACGGCCTCACACACGCTCCCACGAACATTTTTCCAGTTTCATGATTAAATGACATTTTTTAACTTCCCAGTTAGCAAGACAACATAAAAGTGCTCATGATTGTAAGTGAAGGGGGTTTTCCCCAATTTAATGTGTAGTTTAATGAGGGGAGTGAACTCAGAAGACTCAAAGACTGACAGAAAACAGACTTCAATTTAGTGCTGCAGCTATAGAATATTTTTGAAATCAAGTATTCAAGCAATTTTTTTAATTGATTAATCGATTAATCGGATAAAAAGTACTTTTCCTTTTTAAACATCAACAGTCCAGGGCTCTTCCTAAGCAATGGCACAACGTCACTGCTCCATCATGCAGATTGTTAAATTTAGTGTATCTCTTTCTGTTTCCTGGGTAATTACTTATTTTTCAGGTCTTTACAAGTTTTGGAGCTTTCCCAGTGTCAGGAGCTCAGCACTCCCCTGACACCGAACCGACCGTAAGCGCGTCAGACTGCACGTGAATGTGAGCACAGCCTGTAAAAAACTGTCCAGTTTCTCCACAAAAGCCACACTGATAAATCCGGCATAAATGTGGCATACATGTTAGAATGAGCAGAAACTTCCCGATGACTGACACACAGAGGGAAACGAACGTGCTCTGTCCAAGGAGACGACACACTTCACCCCAAAACTCTTAAGTTTTTCAGTGTATCGGATTTTGGAACCCAAAGTGTGGTGAGGCGCCGTTTGTGTGGATGCTGGTTTACTGAAGCTGTGCACATGGACGTGAGGACATCTGACACTGTTTTAACAGACTGCCTGGACATGGAGATGGATTTGTTACATTTGAAAAAGTCAGAATAAATTATTTCCAGGAGTTAATGGACTTAATTTAACATTCACAATCCTGAGAGAAGTAAAGGTGGAGCTGCAGCCGGCACGAGCTGCAGCCGGCACGAGCTGCAGCCGGCACGAGCTGCAGCCGGCACGAGCTGCAGCCGGCACGAGCTGCAGCCGGCGATCGTGTGTGTGTGGAGGCTTCTTTGATCGTCTGTTTACATTTGGAAAACAATCTACAACTAGATGGGTCTGCCATGTTCAGAATTTCCCCCGTTTTGTGTTTTCTGTCAGTGGAGCTGGCAAGCTTTTTTATTTTTATTTTACTTTGACAGTGTGAATTTGGAACAGAATGTGTGTGCTACGCAGCTGAGCAGAGCAGCTCACGAACATGAATGTCTCCCTGTCTTTAAGAAGGTCCCAAATAAACTATCCTTGTGTGTCTCCACATAGTTTCCAATCATCTGTAGCTCACATTCGGTATAAATTATTGTCTGTGTTTATGTTGTCTGATGTGACAGTGTGGGGAATCCCAATTCCAGGCCCTATTGATATGGATTTGCATATTTAAATAAGGGCATGGCCAGGGCAGAATTTTGTGCATGTGTGCTCAGTTCCATGTTCAGTGGGATGTAGAAGCAAAACGTGCATGAATCCATGCTTACACACTTTGATACATCTGGATATTTTTGTGCTCACGCCAGTTTCTGGGTTTTGGAGTACACCAGTCACTGTTATGCAGTTGTGAATCTTGCACTATCTCACGTTACGTGACTCACACGAGAGGTTGGTTTCAGCAGAGTTCTGGTTCAGGGCACAATATAAACACAACTCAAAGTATGGACAACAAGACAACATTGGGGCACAGCAGAAGTCCATCACAGGTGCTACACCTCCTCTAGATAACCATCTCAACTTGGCAGAACGTGTCGTTATCATAATCGCCGGTGAACTCGCTGGATCAACAGCATCCACATCCTCACTAGCCATTGTTTACATGCACTGTGAGACACCATAACTCTGATGGCACTGCGGTGCATTTTGGCAAGCGCAGGGAGCCACCAAGAGGATTATGGGAAATGATAATGTAACAAATGTTTCAGTAGGAAATCCACACAAGTCTTTGCACGAGGCCCCTGATGTGGAGTAGCATCAGATTAACTTGGCAGATAGCATGCTAACCTAACACCTGTTTCAGGTGGTGAGCTACATGTGTGTTAGCATGCTAACACCTGATGTGGAGTAGCATCAGATTAGCCTGACAGCTACCATTCTCACACCTGTTTCAAAGGTGAGCTACCTGTGAGCTAACATGCCAACACCTGATGTGGAGTAGCATCAGATTAGCCTGACAACTAGCATCCTCACACCTGTTTCAATGGTGAGCTACCTGTGAGCTAACATGTTAACACCTGATGTGGAGTAGCATCAGATTAGCCTGACAGCTAGCATCCTCACACCTGTTTCAAAGGTAAGCCACCTGTGAGCTAACATGCCAACACCTGATGTGGCGTAGCATCAGATTAGCCTGACAGCTAGCATCCTCACACTTTTTTCAATGGTGAGCTACCTGTGAGCTAACATGCCAACACCTGATGTGGAAAAGAATCAGAATTTGGCAGCTAGCATGCTAACGCTCGTGTCAGGTGGTGAGCTACCTGTGAGCTAACATGCCAACACCTGATGTGGAAAAGAATCAGAATTTGGCAGCTAGCATGCTAACGCTCGTGTCAGGTGGTGAGCTACCTTTGAGCTAACATGCCAACACTTAATGTGGAATAGCATCAGATTAGCCTGACAGCTAGCATGCTAACACCTGTTTCAGTGGTGAGCTAACAGATTAATTGTCTGTCATATTTTGTTAATTACTGCCGGTTTCAGTCGCAGTTTGCTGTGGTGGAGCTGAGGCTGTGTGTTATTTTCCGTTAATCTTTGCTAACGGGACCAGTCTATTTTCTGCTGCCACGGTCATCCTGTTTTATAAATAGAACCGGAGGCGGGTTCATCTCTTAACCTGCTCTTCCACCAACACAACGCCGCTTCTTTAAAGAAACACTTTTTGGCCTGAAGTGTGAAGCTCGGCGCCACGTGTACCCACCAGGAGGGTTTGTCCCGGGTAATCTTTGGCTCGCTTTGGCTTCAGTCTGACAGCTTCTTCGCCGCTCGCTCGCGCTCCCAGTAATCCGCAGCCATGTTGCTGCGTGGCCCCGCCCCTCCGGCGCGTCCTCATCGAGAAACCCGCCACACCACGTGGGCGTCACGTGACATCCCCCTCCCCCCTGAATAAGCTGTATTTTATTTTATATATGTATGAATATTTTATACATATGAATGATGTTTTACAGCGTGAATAATCGAGGGCCTTTTAGCACACGTCATTTACTTATTTTCCGTCTGGTCCTTCCCATTCTGTGAAGGAAGATTTTCTGCTTTTTGTTTTGTTTAATCTTCTTTTGTAGTCCTGGCTAAGATATGACTTTGACTTCTAGCATTTTATTTTGAAGCAATAAAAACGCCACATACTTGGGGACACACAGCTTTGTGATTTTACTATAACTTAACTCGAGATTTAGATTTTTTTTTAGCACAATTATCCACCAAAAATGCTGCTGTGAAGGAACATTAATGACGTGTGTATTTCAACAAATAATAAAACATGTTAATATTCGATTAAAAAATTTAATTCACTGTTTTGAGAACTACACTTTTCAGAACACTGTTTCAAAATTTAGAGAAAACAGATGGACACAGAGAAGCACAATAATACAGACACAAAGACATACAGAAACTGACAGAGAAAGTTAAACACAAGACAGACACACACAGGCACAGGGATGTAGAGACAAGCAGAGACACAGACAGACACAAAGACGTCTCATCCAAGACAGTCCCTCCACACACAGAGCCTTCACATTTCTGGAGGGATCTCATCAACCCCCGGGGCCTTGCCACTGTGGAGTTGTTTGACTACTTCAGTGACTTCCACCAGGGAAAATTCTGATGATCCTCCATCAGCTTCCAGCTCTGCCTCAACTAAAAAGGGCGCTCCGATCTGATGCAGGAGTTCCTCAGTGTTTCTTCCAGCACTGTATTACATCCTCAATTGAGGTCAACAGAGTCCCATCCTTATTGTGGACAGCTTGGACGGTTCCCCATTTTCCCCTCCTGAGGTGCCTCATGGTCCTCCAGAAGCACCTTGGTGCCGACCAGAGGTCCTTCTCCATGGTTACCCCGAGCTCCTCCCACACCTGTTGCTTTGTCTCCCTCACAACAGAGACTGCTGCCCCTTCGGGCCTGTCGGTACCGTGCAACTGCCTCGAGTCCTCAGAGATAAAGGACTTCTTCAGTCGGACGGCTTCCCTGACCACCAGTGTCCACCACACTGTTCGAGGGTTGTCACTCGGACCGAACTTGGCCACCCCTGCCCTCAGCCTTCACAGGGATGCTAGAAAAGCTCCACCGTAGGTGTGAGTTGAAGATCTGTCGGCCAGTGGGCTCCTCCAGACATTCCCAGTTCACCCACACATCTTTTGCCATGAAGCTCAAAATTGAGCTCCGGTGCCTCCTGGTTCCACTGATCATCCTTGAGAAGTTTCTACAGCTTAATTGGAGTCCACCTGTGGTAAATTCAGTTGATTGGACATGATTTGGAAAGACACACCTGTCTACATAAGGTCCCACAGTTGACAGCATGTCGGAGCACAAACCAAGCATGAAGTCAAAGGAATTGTCTGAGGACCTCCAAGACAGTACTGTCTCGAGACACAGACCTTATACACTGCAGAATTGACAAAGTTTGAGTTGAATTTACTCCATTTGGAATAAAGCTGTAACATAAAATGTGGAAAAAGTGAAATGCTGCGTGAATACTTTCCAGATACACCGTCTTTCATGTAGTATCTCTTTCCTGCAACCTTTATCTGTTCCATCGGCACTCACAGCTTCATAGCAGACAGAACATTAGGCCTTTTCTTCCATGTCTTCTGGCAAACTGTAGTTGAACTTTCAAGTCTTCGAGAGGAAACCCTTCCTACTTCAATGCTTGTTCAGCTAATGAACAGCTGACTGAGCCGATCTGTGAATATGTGCAGTATTGGGTCCCATGACACCAAGACCTGGCTGATTCTGAGGGGTTTTCAAACATAGACCTGACAGTCTCAGTCCATGTGGGAGACCTTCTGTGACCAAAGCCCGAAGGCTTCCAGGGAATGTTCAAAGAAGGAAGTACTTCATCTGAACATCATCCATCACACCAACTCTGGATCGTACAAGAACCGGAGGAAGTGGACTGTAAAGACACTGAAGCTGAATTTTCTTTATCAATATTTTGGAGTTTTAATTACAGTTCAGTGGACAATGTTTATGGTTCATGCAGTTTTTAATTTATTTTTTAAACCAATTCCTGACTCAGATATGCAGCAAGCAACTGCACCCAATTGTTGCTGTCCAATTAGCTGAACCTGGAATTTTCAGTTGCACAGCAGGGAAATAATTTCATTCATCATGATTTCTATAAACAGCACTGGTCAAAATAAGAAAAACATAAATGTGGACAAGTTGTTCGACTTCTATATGACCTTCATTACGGGACACAAAACTGTCAAAATGTATAATATTTTATGTATTTACTGTTAATAAAAACTCAGCACTACTGTCATTTAGACTTTCATCCAAGAGTAACAGCAAAAAGCAAAACAGCAACATTTTTTATCATATTACGCAAAAATTTAATATTTTTAAAAGTCAAAAATAAGGATATTAAAGATGCAGAAAGATTTATTTATGAGCTGCTTTCGAGATTGTCAAAAAAAGTTTCTCACAGCAACTGGTGAAATTAAACCATCAAATCTGTATTTATTGTAATATAATAAATGTTTTAATACAACCACCATGAAAAGAAGCAAAAATCTTGGACTCATCACAGCTGATGTCATTTCATTTAGGGGGCGGGTCTCAGTGTGAGTGGCGGAGCTAGGATTAATCTAAAAAGTCATTGGCACCATATATGGTGAAGATGTTCAAAGTCAAATCAGCCTGAAATCAAGAAACTAAACTTTTTTTCCCCATAAACTGGAAGCTTTAGGTTTTGATGACATTTTGCTGTAATGCGCTAACTGCATCTTTCCAAAACATTAGCATCAGTGTCGTTACAAAAATAAAGACTCTCGACGTGAACAACTCTGAGCAGATGGACCACGTCCTACTTTAGCTCCGCCCACTGACACGCTGGTCTGTATGCGTCTGTGTCTGGACGACTCCTGCTGTCCAGTCATGTTATTACACATCCCCATGGAAACATGTTCCTTTGTCAGTCCTACAGAACTCATCCTGTCCAACATCTATCTGATCAGACAGCTCCCCCTGCTGGTCACTCTGATTGTTTGGAATTGAAGATCTTGGCCAGCAAGGAGACATTTGATTGGCTCTTCTGCTGGATGAGGTGGATCTTATCCAGACGCTTCCGGGAAACGGCGCCTTTTTGTTCCTTGAGCTTCTTTTTCATCTGGATCTCCTCCTCAGTGCAACGCTGCGTGAAGTCCCACGTTTTTTCCTCCACCTGAACACAACACAAGTTCATGCCACATTAATGCCAACATTTTGATTCTGACCCCCCCCCCCCCAAAAGAAAAAACATTTTCCACAGAGTGCAGTGAGGACACGACCTCATCATGACCTCATTACATTTGGTGCCAATCCTGAAGTTTCGTAATGTCCTTTTTAAAATTTGTGATTTGAGACTTTCCGCAGGTTTTGCGCCCCAACAAGTGACCGTCTCATTTTTAGTTTTGCAGAAATGTGCAGAAGCATCACCTCTTGTCCCTCGCGCTGTCTCTTCTTGCTCATTCTGTCCATGTGCGCGCTCTTGCCCACACTGTTCAAGTAGAAGTTGGTTTCCCTCTTGGCCTGAGACACTTCGGTCCTCAGTCTCTGCTGCAGGACGGCCTGCTCGTAGGCCAGACGCTCATTCAGCTGAGTCCACTGGAACCTGTGCAGGTACTGCACGTACATACGTGTACGTGTGCATGCACACACACACACACACACACACACACACAGACAGAGAGAGTACCCAGATCGGCAAAATCATCTATCGTAAGATAAAGCATAATTGACAGCTGTCATTGTAACCCGGTAATTTGCTTTTTTTTTTTTTTTTTAGAAACTTCCTGAAATTTAAATTAAAAAATAAAAAGTAAAATTTAAAAAAGAGCCCTGACTCACTGTTACAGTAACAACAGAAAGCCATCCTGGGTCCTTACTGGGATCGTGATCCTCAACGACAAAACCTGTTAAATTGAGTATTTCCAGCAAACAAAAATCCGGGCTTAATCCTTTTTCATTATTATTATTTAACCAGGTTAGTTCCATTGTGATCAAGACCTCTTTTCAAGGGAGACCTGGACAATTATAAAGTTTCCAGTTCACCTAACCTGCATGTCTTTAAATGTGGGAAGAAACCAGAGCACCCGGAGGAAACGCACACAAACACGGGAAGAACATGCAAACTCCACACAGAAAGGCCACAGGTGGGAATCGAACCCATGACCTTCTTGCTGTGAGGCAACAGTGCTAACCACTAACCCAATGTGCTGCTAAAGTCCCACAACCCTTAAAACCCAAAACCTACCGGGAGGTTTAAAATCCATGTTTACAAAAAATAAATAAATAAACCCTGCAGACGAAATATGAGGTGCATCCAAAAAGTGCCCGACCTGGTTTTATCCCACAGAAACAAAGTATGTGAGTTGTGGTTTGGTGGGGAGGGTCAGGAACCTTGTCAGAGATCAGGAACCTTCTCGTCCATGAGTGAATGTTTTCTCTTCCACAGATTGACTCAGACTCGAACCATTGGCCTCTGAGTAATGACATGGACGCAGCACCCATCAGATCTTCATTTGCTGAAACATGACGGAGCAACTTGAGGCCAAATTCTACAACCCCTGGCAATAATTATGGAATCACCGGCCTCGGAGGATGTTCATTCAGTTGTTTAATTTTGTAGAAAAAAAGCAGATCACAGACATGACACAAAACTCAAGTCATTTCAAATGGCAACTTTCTGGCTTTAAGAAACACTATAAGAAATCAAGAAAAAAAGATTGTGGCAGTCAGTAACCGTTACTTTTTTAGACCAAGCAGAGGAAAAAAATATGGAATCACTCAATTCTGAGGAATAAATTATGGAATCACTCTGTAAATTTTCATCCCCAAAACTAACACCTGCATCAAATCAGATCTGCTCGTTGACATTGACCCTATGTGTCTTTTTGCAAGGAATGTTTTCAGTTTTTGCTCTATGGCAAGATGCATTATCATCTTGAAAAATGATTTCATCATCCCCAAACATCCTTTCAATTGTCCAAAATATCAACGTAAACTTGTGCATTTATTGATGATGTAATGACAGCCATCTCCCCAGTGCCTTTACCTGACATGCAGCCCCATATCATCAATGACTGTGGAAATTTACATGTTCTCTTCAGGCAGTCATCTTTATAAATCCCATTGGAACGGCACCAAACAAAAGTTCCAGCATCATCACCTTGTCCAATGCAGATTCGAGATTCATCACTGAATATGACTTTCATCCAGTCATCCACAGTCCACGATTGCTTTTCCTTAGCCCATTGTAACCTTGTTTTTTTCTGTTTAGGTGTTAATGATGGCTTTTCGTTTAGCTTTTCTGTATGTAAATCCCATTTCCTTTAGGCGGTTTCTTACAGTTCGGTCACAGACGTTGACTCCAGTTTCCTCCCATTCATTCCTCATTTGTTTTGCTGTGCATTTTTCGATTTTTGAGACATATTGCTTTAAGTTTTCTGTCTTGATGCTTTGATGTCTTCCTTGGTCTACCAGTATGTTTGCCTTTAACAACCTTCCCATGTTGTTTGTATTTGGTCCAGAGTTTAGACAGCTGACTGTGAACAACCAACATCTTTTGCAACATTGCGTGATGATTTACCCTCTTTTAAGAGTTTGATAATCCTCTCCTTTGTTTCAATTGACATCTCTTGTGTTGGAGCCATGATTCATGTGAGTCCACTTGGTGCAACAGCTCTCCAAGGTGTGATCACTCCTTTTTAGATGCAGACTAACGAGCAGATCTGATTTGATGCAGGTGTTAGTTTTGGGGATGAAAATTTACAGGGTGATTCCATAATTTATTCCTCAGAATTGAGTGAGTCCATATTTTTTTCCTCTGCTTGGTCTAAAAAAGTAACCGTTACTGACTGCCACAATCTTTTTTTCTTGATTTCTTATAGTGTTTCTTAAAGCCAGAAAGTTGCCATTTGAAATGACTTTAGTTTTGTGTCATGTCTGTGATCTGCTTTTTTTATACAAAATTAAACAACTGAATGAACATCCTCCGAGGCTGGTGATTCCATAATTATTGCCAGGGGTTGTACACAGCTGCTTCTACATTTTGGCTAACAAAAAAAAAAAAAAAGACCTTTTGTGTGATCCAGACGATGTATTTTTAAAAATAAATCAATAAATAAAAATTTCTACACCTCTCAAAGCAGCGTATTTAATTGACATTTGTGATGAGTAAGTAAGACCCTTGCCAAAAACAAGGTCTTGTGTTTTTGGGGATCTGAGGTGGCTCAGTGTGTTGATTTGGCAAAGGTTTTACATCGGATGCCCTTCCTGATGCAACTCCATATTACATTAGGAAACCGAAAGAGGTGAGTTTTAACCGGAAACCTTCCGCACTGAAACCATTTGACCACCAGCCCCACAGACGAGCGGTGACCACAAAAAAAATACATTTTCGACTGAACTGCAGACTGGGAAAAAAAATATAACAGAAAAAGAAAGTATGTGGATGATTCCCCCCCACCCCCACCCCTTTTTTTTTTTTTTTTTTTTTTTACTGGTAACATAACATTTTCTAAAGTGATGCTATAAATTTGTTTGTAAAATAAATTAATTTACACGCTTTGTTCTTTTATGATTTATGACATTTTAACTTCTATTCAGCAGAAAATACATTTTTGACTTAAATGGACTGCATTTATATAGTGCTTTTAAATCTGCATCAGACGCTCAAACCACTTTACACATCAATCCCTCACATTCACCCCTACATCAGGCTGCTGCCATACAAGGCACCCACTACACACCGGGAGCAACTAGGGGATTAAGGACCTTTCCCAAGGGCCCTTAGTGATTTTCCGGTCAGGCTGGGATTTGAACAGAGGATCCGCTGGTCTCAAGCCCAATGCTTAACCACTAGACCATCTCTTCCCCTGTTCTATCTGCTTCCTGCCGTGACTGTGCCGTTTTCCACAGATGTGCAGGACTTGCAGGTGCAGTGAAAAATTAAACTATAGTGACAGGAAGGATCTGTCTGAACTAGGCATGGGCCGGTATGAGATTTGGACAGTATGATAACCGTGGGCAAAAATAGCGTGGTTTCACTGTATTATGGATAGCTTTAAAATGTGCTTTAACAACATTATGGCTATTTGCATATGAAGCTTGTGTGATTCAGGCACACTAATTGACGCGATGTCTACCGCTACGAGCACGATACCACTGATAACTTTAGAGAAAATACCAAAATAATAGTCACTCTTTTAGACATGTAGCATTTGCCCCGTGGGAAACATGACTTACTTGCATAGGGAGAAACGTGGCTGGAATAAGGTCCGGAACTCCGGATGCTCAATATTGGCCCAGCTTCACCAACAAAGTGCTTGGAAAAGATGTATTTGTTCTTCTTGACATGTTTATGGGAGAAACCTGGTCAACCACAAGCACGACTCTTGTATTTCTTAGTGGTTTCAAGGATGGGATAACGTTTACTCTTTCCATGTAATCCTTTGCGGGTATGTTGAACTGCTCCGAGTCCATAACTACGGTGCTTTGTTGCCACCGTTTTCGGTTTGAAGGGCTATTCTGCAGAAAATTTAACGAAAAAGCCGACTTGGTCCTTTTAGATGGAGGGAGAAGTTCAGTGCAGGCTTCACCTCCTTCAGTCATGATGCAGAGCTAGCTAACGTTACCTGCCTGTTTGTAAACGGAGACAGAGGTGCGCGCCGGGAGAAGGGCGGCAGCGGCTGCCTCCGCTCTGCCTGTCAAGAATTTTCATAACCCGCTCACACTGTAGGGACGGTATAATGGAAAATTTTAGTGGTTTTGATACCGTGGCTTTTTCATACCGCAGTATATCATGAAACTGGTTATCGGCCCATGTCTAGTCTGGACACGTCTTCACTTCACCTTATGTCAACAAAAATGAAATTTATTGAAAAAAAGCCTTCAGATTATGTCACCAAAGACCGCGCTGTAGTCATATCTTGCCACCTCTGTGACGTTTGTACGTATTACAGGCAGACCGGCGTCATCCAAACATCAGCACAAGTTTTCTTATAAAGTGTTGAAAATATAAATTAATTCAACAAAATGGAATCTCACATTACAATTAAAATTTCTGACTAAACTGTCCAGTTTGCTTTTAGAAGCTGAGATTTGGGATGTTTTGGTATTTTTGGATGACGTCATGGACACAGAATGAAAAGAGTCTGGCATAGTATGTTACTATGCTTTTTATTCTTTTAAATTAATTTTATTAGTAAACAGAGTGGGCCGTGGCCTCAACTTTATCTAAAGTCTGGTCTTTTATTGAAGCTTAGGGCTAGTGGCCAGCGATCACCTTAGTATTTCCTTTGTTTTTCTTGTTGCTTAACGCTGACAAATTATACTGTATTTGTTGTCTTTCTGATGCTCGATTCTGTTTTTTTCCTCTCTTTCTGAGGTGCGGCTCCATCCAGAGATGGGTGTTGTGTCTGTTTTCTGTTGCTGTACCCTCCTGTCCTGTGCACCGGCAACATTTCCTGCATTTTTGTTTTGTGAATTTTTCTGTGAATTGTGTCAATAACATGGCCCAAGCAGAGGGTCGCCCCTTTGAGTCTAGTCTGCTTGAGGTTTCTTCCTCAAATCATCAGAGGAAGTTTTTCTTTACCACTGTCACCTGTGTTCGTGCTCTGGGGGGTTGGTAAGATTAGACTTTATTTGTGTGAAGCGCCTTGAGGCAACTTTGTTGTGATTTGGTACTATGTAAATGAAAACAAATTGAATTGAAGAGTCTCACATTAAGTTGGAGGCCGTTTTCCCCCGGAGACACACGGTCACTTTAACGAGAGGAAAAAGTGAGAAAACGCGGTTCCAACTTTTCTACTGAATGTTGCAGATGTTTATTTCTAAACGTCATTTTGTTTTAACTGCAATGGGAGGTCACGACCTTTGAGATCAGAAATCTACCTTGATGCTCCAGAGATCGGAGGAGAAGCTCTGGCGCTTCCTGGTTGCCATCGGTGTGTTGTTGAGCGACAGCGCCACCTGCTTCGCCACTCGTTTATCTCTGAACTCCACCCATCCTTCTGTGTAGTTACACCTCCTCAAGCTCAGCTTTTTCTTCCTCTTCACTGACATCCTGTCTGGAGAGGAAGGAGGGGAATTTTTACCTTTTGTGGCACCTTCATAATAAAAAACATGAGATTTAAAATAAATAAAACAAGGAAAGAAGAAGAAAGACAGTAACAGGCAAGAAAGAACATAAGAGGATGAAATAAAGGAGAAAAATCAGAAAAGTCAATGAAAGAACAAAGGAAAAGAGGAATGATAAGAGAAGAGGAAGGAAGTAAAGAGGAGAAAAGATGAGAAAGGGAGGAAGAAAGAGAGGAGAGGAAGGAGAGAAAGAAAGAGGAGCTATGAAGAGAAATAGGTTGAAAGATGAGAAGAAAGAAACGCCAAAAACAGTTTAAAGACCAGAGAGAGGGATGGAAGGACAGGACATGAAAAAAGGAGATGAGAAGAAAGAAAGAAGCAAGGAGGAAGCAAGAGATGACAAAGGAATGGACAAAAAGTGAAGATGACTGGAAGAAGGAGGAAGCAACTCAAGGAGCGAGAGAAGGAAAGAGTAGATAAAAACGGAGGAGCAGAAAACAGAAGAACAAAACCCTAAAAAATGAAGAGGAGGCACAAAAAGGAGGTGAAAGGAGGAGAGAATGAGCAAAAGGAGTTTGAGTTTTGAACTTGAAATACAATAATTCATCTGATGGGGGCGCTGTAAGAAAAATAAACATCTTACTTTCAGGCTGCAGGAAGATGCGTCCAATCTCACCGTACGGTGACAATAGGTTCCTCACATGCTTTGGGCGGAGCCTCGGAGGAATGTGACCCAGGTAGAGGATCCCCGGTACACACCTCTTCTCTGCACAAGAGGTAACTCCGCCCCTTTTGGTAGTCGTCTTTTTCACAGCTGCAGCATCGTTTTCCTGTACTTCCTCACAATCATCACCGCTATCTTCAGCTGGCTCCTCCTCCTCGCGCCTGTCCATCCCGCAATCAGATGACTCGACAGAATAAAAACTATTGATAAAGATCAATACAGGTCAAAAGTCACATCCTGAAGTTTTAACTGGAACAAATTTAATAAAGAGTTTAGATCTGAAATGATCAACTGATTGATTGATTGCCACCTGTTTTGATAACTGATACACCATCCAAAAAATGAGAATTTGTTATCTTCCAGTTTTTTTTAAACGTGAAGATTTGCTCTTTTTTTTGATGAAACCGGGGGTCTGTTCCAGAAAGCAAGCTCAGAAAAGCAGTGCTTAATGTCAAACACCTGACTCGAATAAGCCAAACATAGAGATGAAGCTAAAGAGGTTCCATAAAGGCCGAGCCACGTTCACGCAATCAAACTAAGTCAAGACAGGTTCGGCCAGTCAGACTCACTGCGTGTGCGCACCATTTATAGGCAGCCCATGAGGCCGAACACAGATCAACTGGATTCACAATGACAAAATGTAAAGAGCGAGCAGCACAGAAAAGAAGACAGACAAACAAGATAACCCTGGCTTATTTGGTAATCCTGTTTTATGGAATGGACCCCTGCTCTGGATTAAAGGCCTCCAAATCAAATGTAAACTGTTAAACTTAATTTAATCTGGACAAATTAAAGATAATCCAGTTCTAACGTCTTTGATTTCAGAGACGTTCACAGTAAAACACGCAAAAAAGAAGAAAAAAGGCCAGTTTAACATGTTTCAACCAACCAGTAAGAGCTGCAGTGATGATGTCTTCATACAGCCAGTAGGTGGCAGTACATTTCCACATCAGCATTAATTATATCTGTCAAGGAAGTAATAAAATCATCTGTGTTTAGTTATTTATTTGTCTGTCTGTTAGCAAGATTACGTCAAAACGACTGCACAGATTGACAAAATTTTCACCACAGATAGATATTAGGGCATGGAAGACACCAATGAATTGTGGAGGCGATCCAGATCTGGACTGGTGGATGTCAGAAATCTCAGATTGCTCTTATTATTATTATTATTGAACTTAAATATCTGCCGTTCTTTCTGACAATTAAGAATAATGTTTGGTTCCCCCGCTATCATTAAAATAATTTATAAAATATTTCCTTTTTACATTTTATTTTCTCTCTGATCAAACTCAACATTTCCTCAGCGAGTTCTCTCACAAAGTCACTCACTCTGAACATAAGAGGGTGCCAACCAGCAGAACAGTCTTTGGAAGCAGTTGACGCGTCACTGAACTCTTTCATTAAAAACTCAAAACGTCGCTAATAACTACGTTTTGAGTTTCTTGTTTTGGCTGCTGCTGTTAGGGGGCGCTAGAGCAGATCATCTGTCTGACAAAAGGTTTTTTGGACACTGTTCCCAGCCACACGTTCTATCTCATCTTTATGTTGAATATTTCCTCCTGTATTTGTCCACGCAGGCAAGATCAGATTTTTCTCCACGGTCACATCTCATCGGACACTGAGGTACACACGGCATCCAATAGGTGGCAGAAGAGTCTACAAGACGTTACATCAGTAAAACAAAACTGCTGCCGTTTTTTCTTTTTTGATCCAGTTCATCAAATTCACCTATTTGTGTTCTTTGACTCTGGTGAGTATATCAGACAACAGAACTTATTGTTTTACTTTTTCTTTTGATGCTGTGGAAACAGTTCGTGGGGATTTTTACCTCCGCCAAGGAGGTTATGTTTTCGGTCGGGTTTGTCTGTCTGTTTGTCAGCAGAATAGCTCAAAACGTTTTGAACGGATTTTGATGAAATTTTTTGGAGTGGTTGGAAATGACAAGCGGAACAAATGATTACATTTTAGTGGTGATCTGGATCCCGATGCTAACGCGTTAGCATGCCTATGACATTTTCAATGTTAAAAGTTAGCATTAAGCAGTTGCAGCTGTCATCACGTTCGGGTGCATTTGTTTTCAAATTGTAATATTTCTTAAATTTATTTTTACCTCTGCCAAGGAGGTTGGAAATGACAAGAGGAACAAGTGATTAAATTTTATTGGTGATCCGGATCACAATGCTAATGCGTTAGCATGTCTATGGCATTTTCAATGTTAAAAGTTAGCATTAAGCAGTTGCAGCTGTCATCATGTTCGGGTGCATTTGTATTCAAATTGTAATATTTCTTAAATTTATTTTTGTTTATATATTAATAATCTAATGATTATTATATACAATTTTAGAGAAACAGACAAAAAGAAATAGATCACTGTGCCAAGGAGGGAATCTCTTTAGGGTCAGTGACCCTATGGCCTTGTTTAAAGAAGTGTTTCATAAATGTTAAAAAATTCATATATTTGCAGTCTAGTTGAATGATAAATTGAATTTTTTCTCTTATTTGTTTTTGTCTATAAGCATATGCAATATCAATATTGAGCAAACATCATTGTTACACTTTTTTAGGTTCAATGATTCCATGGCGTGTAGATGTTATGGCGTCAGTGACCCCATGGCCTTGGCGGAGGTTTGCACTCTCTGAGTGCTTCTAGTTTTAATTATTATACAAAGAAAACAGACTTGTTTTAAATAATTGACAAAACATTTTAAAAATAAAGACATAAGGAGTAAGCGTGCATATAGTTTATTAATTTTTAAACAGCTCTTTCCAGCTTCTTGTCAAATTTTGGACACTAATAAATTTTGGACACTAATCTCCAAATTTTATAGAATTTATTTCTGAACTTTAACCTGAGTTTATTTTTCAGCCACCTTATTTTAACTTTATTTACAACGTTACAATCTGAGTGTTGGAGGGATTTTTAGATTTTATAACAAAATCACGTCACAAAAACAATAGTTATTAAAATCCCACAGGCGGCTGAATTCGTGTCAAGCATTCTTACCTTCACTTCAGCAAAAACGACGAAATGATCACATCTGTGAAGTCTAAAAACGAAAACAACAAACAGCTGCTGAAGATACGCTCCACGCGCGAAAACGGCGTCCCATATCAATGACGTCACAAATCGTCGTCGTCGTCATCTTCTTCTTCTTCCGTGTTAATTGGCGGTTTGCATACAGACACGGTGCATTACCGCCACGAACGGTTTGTGTTGATTGATGTACATTAAAATACACGGATAACACACGAAAGTAAAAATGGTCCGGATAGAATCATACACAAAAACATGTAAACATGAAAATAAAATAAACTTAATAATACTGATAAAAATGATGATGATGATGATAATAATAATAACAACAAAAGACAACAATAATAATTAGACAATACATAAAACAAAAGTACATGAAATTAAAACCTAATAAAATAATTTACTGACTGATGATAAAATGCAAAATAATTATTTAAAAAACATACAATGTGTTTTACCGTATTTTTAAAATTTTATTTTATTTTTAGATTCTGTCTCTCACAGTTGAAGTGCACCTACAATAAAAATTACAGACCTCTCCATTCTTTGTACGTGGGAGCACTAGCAACATTGAGTGTCTCAAATACTTAATGCCTTACTGTACAACCCCAATTCCAATGAAGTTGGGGCATTGTGTGAAAACACACCACAAAGACAAGATATTTAATGTTCAAACTGATAGATGTTTTTGTGCAAATATTTGCTCATTTTGAAATAGATGCCTGCAACACATTTCAAAAAAGCTGGGACACAGACAACAAAAGACTGGGAAAGTTGATGAATGCTCAAAGAACACCTGTTTGGAACATTCCACAGGTGAACAGGTTAATTGGAAACAGGTGAGTGTCATGATTGGAGATAAAACGAGCATCCCCAAAAGGCTCAGCCATTCACAAACAAAGATGGGGGAGAATCACCACTTTGTGAACAACTGCGTGAAAAATTGTCCAACAGTTTAAAGACAATGTTTCTCAATGTTCAATTGCAAGGAATTTAGAGATTCCATCATCTACAGTCCATAATATAATCAGAAGATTCAGAGAATCTGGAGAACTTTCTACACGTAAGCGACAAGGCCGAAAACCAACACTGAATGCCCGTGACCCTTGATCCCTCAGGCAGCACTGCATTAAAAACTGACATCATTGTGTAAAGGATCTTACCGCGTAGGCTCAGGAACACTTCAGAAAACCATTATCAGTTAACACAGTTTGTCGCTACATCTACAAGTGCAAGTTAAAACTCTACCATGCAAAGCAAAAACCATACATCAACAACATCCAGAAACGCCGCCGCCTTCTCTGGGCCCGAGCTCATTTGAAATAGACAAACACAAAGTGGAAAAGTGTGCTGTGGTCTGATGAGTCCACATTTCAAATTGATTTTGGAAATCGTGGACGTCGTGTCCTCTGGACAAAAGAGGAAAAAGATCATCCAGATTGTTACCAGCGAAAAGTTCAAAAGCCAGCATCTGTGATGGTATGGGGGTATGTTAGTGCCCATGGCATGGGCAACTTACACATCTGTGATGGCACATCAATGGTGAAAGGTACATCCAGGTTTTGGAAAAACACATTCGCGCACATAGTTATTCGCGCGTCCTGCATCGTGTAGTGGAGTAACAAGCTTTAACATCTCACGACCACCTCCTGCTGCTGAAGAGCTACAAAGCATCCAACCGCAGAGCTGTCTTGTAATGTTTTTTGTTGTTTTGTTTTGTTTTTAAACTTAATTTGTAAAAAAAAAAAGAAAAAAGAAAAAAAAAAAGCCATTTGCAAAGCCAAAAAGTTGATTTGACCACCATCTGATATAACCGGGTCAAAATAAATAGAACACTGCCATCTACTGGTGCCCAGACGCTTAGTACTTGGGGCGAATACTGCCATGAACACTACTGGCCAGTAGATGGCAGTAGCGGCCTTGAAAACTTGCCAAACAAAATTCCAGATAATCCGTCTGCTACATTTAAAATGCGTGGAATTTAAACGCAAATACAATAACGTCTATAAACCCAGAGAATATATTCACGAGAGTTTTAGGCACTAGAGTTTAATGCTGTTGTCGGTGGAGCCTGAACAGAGTGTCTGAAATGCATTTGTCCTGTCGTGAACGTCTGAGATTACCCTATGCTACCCATAATGCATTGCTGCCGGGCACAGCATGTGCTCACAAAACCTTAAAAATTAGCACATTACTTTAAAACGAAAACATACATCTGATATTTTCACTTTATAAATCTTCAGACATGACAGTAATTTTAAATAACTTGTCCAAAATGAGTAGGTTAAATTTGAACCATAAATTAAAAATGTATGCCTCTGGATGATTTGGGTGATATTGCAGTTATAATAGTATGGAGTTAAAGTTCTCCTTTGCTTACAGAGGATAGAGTAGTTTTTTTCTGAAACAGCTTTTTTCTGTTTGCAGAGGGTAGAACAATAGATTAGGAAACTTTTAACAGGTAGGTCTCAACTGCTTTGAAGTTTTAAAACTGTTTTTCACTGTTCAGCTTGGTTTACTATGTTATCGGTCTAAAAGTTATCAGTTGGCAATTCATCGGAAGATAATTAGTCCGATGATGGTTTTTAAAGTTATCTAAAAAGATAACATTATTTTATCTTCGATAATTATCTGTTATCGGAAGTGTGCCCACCACTGCATCCAAGCAATGTTTTTTCAGGGACGTCCCTGCTTATTTCAACAAGACAATGTCAAGCCACATTCTGCACGTTTTACAACAGCGTGGCTTCGTAGTAAAAGAGTACAGGTACTAGACTGGCCTGCCTGCAGTCCAGACCTGTCGCCTATTGAAAACGTGTGGCGCATTATGAAGCACAAAATATGACAACGGAGACCCCGGATAGTTGAACAACTGAAGTTGTACATCAAGCAAGAATGGGAAAGAATTTCACCTACAAAGCTTCAACAATTAGTGACCTCAGTTCCCAAACTGAGTGTTGTTAGAAGGAAAGGTGATGTAACACAGAGGTAAACATACCACTGTCCCAGCTTTTTTGAAATGTGTTGCAGGCATCCATTTCAAAATGAGCAAATATTTGCACAAAAACAATAAAGTTTATCAGTTTGAACATTAAATATCTTGTCTTTGTGGTGTATTCAATTTAATATAGGCTGAAGAGGATTTGCAAATCATTGTATTCTGTTTTTATTTACATTTATTTACATGTAAATGTTTTTATTTACATTTTACACAATGTCCCAAGCTGTGTGTATATATATATATATATATACACACACACACACACGGGGTTCGGTTCTGTAAGGTGACTCTGTGTCTTTCATGCAAGTTTGGTCTCCTGTGTCTGTTGTGGGGGGCGTGCTAGGGTGTGTGTGGGCATATTCCCTCCCCATCTGAGACTGTATCATCGGTATGTCATGTGTGTGTTCCTTCGGTTGTCTGTATGTACACCTGTCATCCTTAGGTCTGCGTGTGTGTTTAGTTCCTTCAGTATTTGTCTGTCATGGTGGTTCCATATTTGTATGTACAAACATGTCTGTGTGCATGTCCAAGTCTGATGAGGGTGTATGCGTGCAGGTGCATCTGTTCTCTTGTTGTGTGCGTGTGTGTGTGTGCGTGCGTGTGTGTGTGTGCATGCATGAGCGTTCTTCCCGGTCAGCTGTGCATGGCGTCTGACAGCTTGGCCGTGTCAGAGGGTCCCACTCCTCGTGATCTTGTTATGTTTCCCCGTTGTGCTCTGTGGTTATTGATTATGCTATGTTATCATTATACTTCTGTTCCGGTATCGGTTTCCGCTATTGTGTTGTTTTGTATTTGTGTTGTATTTAAAGCTCCAGATGTCTCATTCAGTTCTGAGTTCATATGAGTTATCTCCAAGTTAGTTTCAGTTGCACCTGGTTTGATATTTCATGATTTGGTTTTATTTTCCACCCACCTTGGGTTGTCCATTTAGTTTTGGGTCTCTGTATATTCGTTTACTTCCTCGTGTCCCGGTGTTTCTGTTCTCACTTGTGTTGCACCTGTTGTTAATTAGTTGAGTTGTATTTAAGCTGCAAGTCCAGTATGTGAAATGTGCCACCAGAGGAGAAAACACTTTGGACCATGTCTACAAACACATAAAACATGCGTACAAAGTCACTCCTCTCCCCCATCTCGCTGGATCTGACCATCTCTGCCTGTCCCTCACCCTCACCTACACCCCCGTGCCGAGGCGAACAAAGCCACAACAAAAGACAATCCAAACCTGGCCTGAGGGAGCGCTCTCCCAGCTACAGGACTGCTTCTCACAGACTGTATGGGATTTATTTTCCAGCACCACAACCTGCAGGAGTACACTGACACCGTACTCTCTTACATTAAGAACTGTGTTGACACTGTCACCGTCACCAAAAGGGTCAGGGTTTTTCCAAACCAGAAGCCATGGATGAACAGTGCAGTCCAGTCCCTATTAAAAAGCTGCAACACCGCGTTTAAATCGGGGGACAGGGCCCTGTACAGCGTGGCCAGGTCAGATCTGAAAAGAGGCATCAGAGAGGCCAAGGCTGCCTACAAGAAAAAGATAGAGGACCACTTCGCAGCTAATGACCCCAGAAGGATGTGGCAGGGAATAAATCACATAACCACCTACAGAAGCAGCAACCCAGGAAATGCTAGGTCTGCCGCCTCGCTGGCAGAGGAGCTGAACCGCTTCTTTGCCCGCTTCAAAGCAGACAGACCAGCAGCAACTCCAGATCCACCACCCTCCAGCACTAGCACACTAACACTTCAGGAACACAAAGTGAGATGTGTGCTGAAGGCGGTGAACTCCAGGAAGGTGGCCGGCCCTGATGGTGTACCTGGAAAGGTACTCAAAGCGTGTGCTGACCAACTGGCTGGAGTTTTCACCTGCATCTTCAACCTGTCCCTGTCGCAGGTCATCATTCCACTCTGCATCAAATCCTCCACCATCATTCCAGTCCCAAAGAAGTCAGCAGTGGAGAACATAAATGACTACAGGCCTGTTGCACTTATGCCTATGGTCATGAAGTGCTTTGAAAGACTGGTCTCTCAGCACATCAGAGCTTGTCTGCCTCCCACTCTAGACCCCCACCAGTTTGCCTACAGGGCAAACCGCTCCACAGAGGACGCTACCACCACAGCTGTCCACACCGCGCTGAGCCACCTGGAGCACCAGGGGAACTATATGAGGATGCTCTTCCTGGACTTCAGCTCAGCCTTCAACCACATCATCCCGGAGATCCTGGTCCAGAAACTGACACATGTGGGCATCTCCACCCCCATCTGCCAGTGGATCAAGGACTTCCTCACAAACTGCCCACGGTCCGTGAAACCTGGCCCCCACCTTTCCTCCACCATCCCACTCAGCACCGGTTCCCCTCAAGGCTGTGTGCTGAGCCCACTCCTGTTCACCCTTTACACGCACGACTGCTCTCCGACCCATCCCACAAATACCATCATAAAGTTTGCGGATGACACCACCGTGATTGGTCTAATCTCAGGGGGGGATGAGACTGACTACAGAGACGAGGTAAATCGACTGACAACGTGGTGTTCAGCTAACAACCTGCCGCTGAACACCACATAAACAAAAGAAATAATCCTGGACTTCAGGAAGAACAGGGCTGACCCAGCCCCGCTCTACATCCAAGGGGACTGTGTGGAAAAGGTCAGCTCCATCAGGTTCCTGGGAGTGCAGCTCTCTGACAGCCTCTCCTGGACTGCCAACACCACAGTGGTGGTGAACAAAGCCCAGCAGCGACTCCACTTCCTGAGGGTACTCAGGAGAAACAATCTGGAGGAGAAGCTGCTGGTGTTGTTCTACAGAGCCACCATCGAGAGCATCCTGACGCACTGCATCACAGTGTGGTACGGGGGGTGCACAGCAGCAGACAGGAGAGCGCTGCAGAAGGTGATCAAAACGGCCCAGGGGATTACTGGTTGCTCTCTGCCCAGCCTGGAAGACATTGCCAGCTCTCGCTACCTCAGCAGAGCTGCCAGCATCAGCAGAGACACATCCAACCCAGCAACCACCTGTTTGACCTACTACCCTCCGGCCGATGGTATAGGTCAGTCAAAACTAGGACAAACAGACTCAGGGACAGCTTTCTCCCCAGAGCAATCACTGCACTGAACAATAACAAATCACTCTAATCCACACCTTTCAAGTTTCTTGTGCAATATCTGTAAACCATGTGCAATATTCCCGTGTAATATGATTCCACAGTTGTATGTAATTCTTGTTTTACATTTTAGTTGGTCCACATTTTATTTTATTTTATTTTACCTTATGTTTATATTAGTTGTACATATACTCTGAATAATTTACTGTTAAATTTCACTATCTTTTATATTGGCTAAAAATTACTCGCACCACAGAAAGCATCTTTTTGGAGCTGCACTCAAATCTCGTAATGCAAATTACAATGACAATAAAGGTGACAAGAATATTCTCTTAAATTTTTATCACAGCTGCATTGAAAGTGTTCTTACAAACGCTATAACTGCATGGTTTGGAAATGCCACTGCTAAAGAAAGGAAGGCTTTGAATAGAGTGGTTTGTTCAGCCAGTAGAACTATTGGTGTGGAACTGTCTGTCCTGGAGGACCTTTACAAAAAAAGGCTTAAGTCCCGGTCTTTGGCTATTACTAAGGATCTCCTGCATCCTGCCAGGGACCTGTTTGAGCTTCTTCCTTCGGGTAGGCGCTATCGGTCTATTAAATGTGGGACATCATGTTATAGAAAAAGTTTCTTCCCACAAGCCGTAGCAATGATCAACACTCTTTGATTAGTTTTAAATGTATCTTAAATGTATCTTGTGTTTTGTGGATCTGGAGAAGGCGTTCGACCGTGTCCCTCGGGGCACCCTGTGGGGAGTGCTCCGGGAGTACGGGGTCCGGGGTCCTTTGCTAAGGGCTATCCGGTCCCTGTACGACCGCAGCAGGAGCTTGGTTCGCATTGCCGGTAGTAAGTCAAACCTGTTTCCAGTGCTTTGCCCTCTTCAGGTCAGTGGAGTGTCCTTGCCTCAAGTGGAGGAGTTTAAGTATCTCGGGGTCTTGTTCACGAGTGAGGGACGGATGGAGCGTGAGATCGATAGACGGATCGGTGCAGCATCTGCAGTGATGCGGTCGCTGTATCGGACCGTCGTGGTGAAGAAAGAGCTGAGTAGGGGGGCAAAGCTCTCGATTTACTGTTCAATCTACGTTCCGATCCTCACCTATGGTCATGAGATTTGGCTCATGACCGAAAGAACGAGATCGTGAGTACAAGCGGCTGAGATGAGTTTCCTCTGCAGGGTGGCTGGGCGCTCCCTTAGAGATAGGGTGAGGAGCTCGGTCACTCGGGAGGAGCTCGGAGTCGAGCCGCTGCTCCTCCATGTCGAAAGGAGTCAGTTGAGGTGGCTTGGGCATCTTTTCTGGATGCCCCCTGGACGCCTCGCTGGTCGAGTGCCAGGCACGTCCCATTGGGAGGAGGCCCAGGGGAAGACCCAGGACATGCTGGAGGGACTAAATCTCTCGGCTGGCTTGGGAACGCCTTGGGGTTCCCCCAGAGGAGCTGGGGGAGGTGTGTGTGGATCGGGAGGTCTGGGCAGCTTTGCTTGAGCTGCTGCCCCCGCGACCCGACTCCGGATAAAGCGGAAGGATGGATGGATGGATGGATGGATTTTGTGGCTTTGTCATTTTTATGGCATTTTTATGTTCTTTTATGTCTTTTTATTGTTTGTGTATGTCTTGCTAGTGCACTTTTGAGCTCCTTGCACCATTTTACCAATGTGGTTTTAATACTGCAAATGGCAAATAAACTTGAACTTGATTCTGATTTGTACGTTTTGTCACTGCCGTTTGATTCCTTTCAGCTCGCTGTTCTTGCCTCACGCTCTATTCGTCGACACCTGTTTGACATCTGTTTATATATATATATATATATATATATATATAAGTGTGTGTGTGTACACACTGAAAAAATATAAATGCAACACTTTTGCTTTTGCTCCCATTTTTCATGAGCTCAAAGATCTAAAACATTTTCTACATATATACAAAATACCTTTTTCTGAAAAATATGTCTAAATCTGTGTTTGTGAGCCCTTCTCCCCAGCCGAGACAATCCATCCCATCTCACAGGTGTGGCAGATCAAGATGTTGGTGAAACAGCATGATTATTGCACAGGTGTGCCTTAGGCTTGTCACAATAAAAGGCCACTCTGAAATGTGCAGTGTTGCTTTATGGGGCGGGGGGTCTATTGGGGTCAGAAAACCAGTCAGTATCTGGTGTGACCACCGTTTGCTTCGCGCAGTACAACACATCTTCACATAGAGTTTATCAACAGCCAGACGCCATTGAATGTGAGCACAAGTCGTTTTACGACAACGAACTGTAGTTCGTTCAGACCCCCATTAAGGACGACGAGCATGCAGATGAGCTTCCCTGAGACTGTATCTGAGAGTTTGTGCAGAAATTCTTTGGTTCTGCAAACCAATTGTTGCAGCAGCTAAGTGGATGATCTCAGATGATCTTGAAGATGAATATGCTAGGTGTGGAGGTCCTGGACTGGTGTGGTTACACCTGGTCTGCGGTTGTGGGGCTGGTTGGATGTTCTGCCAAATTCTCTGAAACGCCTTTGGGGACGGCTTATGGCAGAGAAATGAACATTCAATTCACGGGCAACAGCTCTAGTGGACATTTCTGCAGTCAGCATGCCAACTGCAAGTTCCCTCATTTTTCAATTTAAATTTATTTTCATTTATATAGCACCAAATCACAACAGAGTTGCCTCAAAGCCAGGGGCGTCCTGGGGGCGGCATCGCGGGGGGCACGAGCGTGCGAAAAAAAAAAAAAAAAAAAAAAACAGTCCAAAAAATAAATAAATAAATAAAACCGGGGGGGGGGGAGTTGTCCTGACGGGGGAGTTCGTGGTTACGTTACGGCAAAGCGCCCCCCCATCTCACCTCTCGCGTTAGGTGAGCAACGCTGCACAGTGCAGAGTTTGTGCAGGGGGGAGGGGGAATCATTCAATGTTTGGACGAGGAGGTGGTCGAAACGGAGTAAGACATAATCATGGATAGGAAACGATCAAAGCCATCAGGTGCCCAATTTCAAAAGAAAAAGAAAGAAGAAAAGGAGAAACGAGCAAAGGAAAAAGGTATGTATTGATTTACGTATTCCCGCAGCTTCACAGTGCTTTAAACTCAGTTCAATAGCGAAGCAAAAACTGCAGCGAAACGAGACGAGTCATTGGATAAATGCTGGGCTTTGTCCCGCCCATCGGACGCTCAGCGTGTCTGGGGGTCTATGGGGCAGTGGGCTGGCCTCGGCTGGCCGACGCTCAGCTTCTGCATGATGATTGGATGATCTGTCTGAGGCAGAATCCCTTTTTGATTGACAGCGAAATGAGCAAATCAGCGATCTTTTGGTGTAAACATCCGTGGGAGCATTTTTTAATTTTCATTCTGTTCTGACTTGAACCGGAGACTTTCCTAATCCTCTTAGTGGCATTTTCTTTGTTAAAAACGGCTAGCGACAAATCGAGCTTCTATTTCTGGTGAGTTTTTTTTTGTAGCTGCTTGTGTTTGGAGACTGACTTCTATCTCTCTTTCTGACTTCTATCGCAGTTTCTGTCCCTACCGAGCAGCGGGTGCTGCTGAGCTCCTCCACCGTCACAAAGCACTCACAGGCGGACACACGTCACACTAGCCTCGCGCCAGTCCCAGCTAGCGAGCTAGCTAGGTAGCAAGCTGCACATAATGGCAGACAATTTGAATGTTGTGGACCGGTCAAGCCATGAAGAAGCCATGGCTGCTGTCATGGCTTCAGCTCTCAATGGTTTGCAGGCCAAAGTTAAAGCAATAGCCCCCAGTGCAATGTTTGTGTATTGCTATGCACACAGACTGAATCTGGTTCTGTCTCAGGGGGCTAAATGCTTATCTGAGTGCAGAATATTTTTTGCATCACTCTCTGGGTTTGCCACATTTTTCTCAAAATCCACAAAGAGGATGTCTTTTCTTGAGTCTGCAGGCTGCTCAAGGTTGTCCAGAAATGCTCCTACTCAATGGAATTTCACATCACGGATAGTGAGCACTGTGGCAAACAATTATGATGCCCCCCTGCAAACTTTTGTATATAGACTGTTTTCCTCTTCCTTCTTTTGCACTTCTTGTTATTTATGACAAATTATTGTGGTTTGCCATTTTTGCCTTTAAAGAGTGTCAACTTCTTCACTTGTTGCTTCCTGTTACTTATGATACACAGTAGTGTTTATTTCTTTTTATGTGTACAGTAATGGGTATAGAATTTACCTCTGTCGTTAGTTCATTTATTTATGATACATGATTGCGCTTTACCATTTTTGCCACTTTAATGTATAGGGGTTTTTTTTGTACATTTTTTTTGTCACTTCATGGTATTCTGTAATATACAGATTGTTTAACTTCTTTTGTTATTTATATGGTGCAACTTTAATGGAGGTTTAAGTCTTGTTCATTATGGTGAATGGTACTCTATGATAATGCAAAGTGCACTCTGTTGGTAAAACTGAATGACGTGCAATATTTTGACCATCGGGTGGTGCTGTAGTGCAGGTGTGCTTTCTTAAATACCTGTACTGTACATAGTTGTAATGTGAAGTCACTGAGTCTTGTTTTTTTATGTTCAAAAACTTTATTGAAGTAATTATTGTTTATCTTTGTGTTATTGCAGTAGACATTAAAACTGGAAATTTGTTCTTGAAAATAGCTGTTGTGAGTTAATTTGTGGGATTGTGGGTGTTCTAGACGAAGTTAGTGTTTTCATGGGTGGGTGGGGCGGAGGTGGTGGCCACCTTAGTGTGCGCGGGGGGGCACGCAGAGGGTTTCGCCCGGGAAGTAAATGACTCTAGGACCGCCACTGCTCAAAGCGCTTCATACAGGTAAGGTCTAACCTTACCAACCCCCAGACCAACAGTGGTAAGGAAAAACTCCCTCTGAGGAAGAAACCTCAAGCAGACCAGACTCAAAGGGGTGACCCTCTGCTTGGGCCATGCTACAAACATAAACTTCAGAACAATTCACAGAACAATTCACGAACGAAAATACAAGACATGCTATTGGCGCACAGGACAGGAGGATCGCCAACATGAATACAACTCCCATCTCTGGATGGAGCTGCACCTTAAACAGAGAAAAAAACAATCAGGCATCAGAAAGACAAAAAATACTGTAAAATTTGCCGGCATTAAACAACAAGAAAAACAGAAATACTAAGGTGATCGCCGGCCACTAGCCCTAAACTTCACTAAAAGACCCAGAATTTAGGTAAAGTTGAAGCCGCAGCCCGCTCCAATTACTAATAAATGAATTAAAAGAGTAAAAAGCGTAAAACAAAACTGTACCAGTATGCTAGCCATATGAAAGGGAAAATAAGTGCGTCTTAAGTCTGGACTTGAAAATCTCCACAGAATCTGATTGTTTTATGGACGCAGGGAGATCATTCCACAGAACAGGGGCACGATAAGAGAAAGCTCTGTGACCCACAGACTTCTTATTCACCTTAGTGTTGGGAAAGTGAAGTACACGGACCCACGCCAGGGGGCGTGAATGAACGGCCAATAGGATGTCCGAATAAATAACAATTTATTCTGCAAATGTGCACAAACAACCAAATATGCTTTTAGTCTGTCAATCCCAAAACACAGTGACACGTGGGCAGGCCCGAGGGTAGGAGACGCCTATCCAGAGAAGAGCCGGGACCCATGATGTTCCACCGCCAACAGAGACCTTCAATACGCCGGAGCCGCCAAGTCCTGAGTCCCCAGGTGGCCACCGCTTCCAACTGTCAGATCCGGTACTGCTGGCAGGAACAGACACAGGTTAGGGTGGGTGTGTGTATACCCAGCATACAGTCAGCAAACTCACAGAAATCCTCTTGTTGGTATAAATCCAGATACTCCCAGAGTGCAGAGGAAAACTGGAGGACGTGCAGTGTCAGTTGTTATACTTAGTAAGTCAGAAGTTAGGAGTGGAAACGCCAACTCCTCCAACTTCCACAAACTCGGCTACAAGCTGCAAGTATAAATCACAGCTGCAAAGACTTCAGAAAACAATGAATGTGCGTACGGCACAAAGCGGCTGAGTAAGTTTACCTGTAGGGTAAGCTGATAACTCGGCAGAGTTCTGACGTCTCTCCCAGGCTTTTATGGATGGTTGTGATGATGGAAGATGTGTGACAGCTGTCAGCTCTGAGCACCTGGTGGACTCCTCCAGCAACTGCACCCTCTGGTGCCTGAAACCCAACAACAGGCAGGGCGCCCTCTGGTGGTGAGCCAGCAGTACCTCCTCTTCGGGCGGCCCACACAACACTTAGGGACACAAAGTAGTCCTGCACCCTGAGAACATAAAGCCTGGGCCGGTACGTAAGGTTTAATTAGGTCAGGTAGGTAGGGAGGTGCCACTCCATGAATAATTTTATAGGTTAGTAGCAGAACCTTAAAATCTGATCTCACTGGGACAGGAAGCCAGTGAAGGGATGCCAAAATGGGTGTAATGTGGTTGTACTTTCTGCTTCATGTCAAAAGTCTGGCTGCAGCATTTTGAACCAATTGGAGACCCCTAATGCTAGACTGCGGTAAACCAGAAAATAGAACATTGCAGTAGTCCAGTCTAGAAGAGATAAATGCATGGATCAGGATCTCAGCATCATCCATAGACAGGATGGGATGAATCTTCGCTATATTTCGCAGGTGGAAGAAAGCAGTCCTAGTAATATTTCTAATGTGGCCAAAGGACAATGAAGGATCAAAAATTACCCCAAGGTTCCTCACTTTGTCAGTGTGATGTATGACACACGAGCCAAGGCTGAGCATTAACTGGTCAAATTGATGCCGATGTCTCACTGGACCAAGAACCAACATTTCAGTCTTAACAGAGTTTAAAAGTAGGAAGTTTCCAGACATCCAACTTCTCACTGCTGCAAGGCAATCTAAGGATTTTATGTGAACGAGATTACCAGCAGTTATCAGCATGTATAACTGAGTATCATCTGCATAGCAGTGAAAGGTAATCCCAAAATGCCGCAATATGTGCCCAAGGGGTGCTATATAAAGGGAGAAAAGCAGGGAGCCTAAGACAGACCCCTGTGGAACCCCAAATTTCATGTCACTAAGGTTAGAGGTAGTGTTACTGTACAAAACACAGTGAGAACGACTGGTCAAGTATGACGTCAGCCATGCAAGGGCACTCCCAGTAATCGCAAAATGATTTTCCAGCCTATCAAGTAGAATATGATGATCCACTGTATCAAATGCAGCACTGAGATCTAACAGCAACAGAACCGTATTGGTGTCCAAATCCATTATAAGCAGAAGATCATTCACCACTTTAATGAGAGCCATCTCTGTGGAATGATATTTTCTAAAAGCAGCCTGCAGTGGCTCAAAGAGATTATTCTCAGTAAGATAGTCTACAAGCTGCCGTGACACCACTTTTTCCAGAATTTTAGAGAAAAATGATAGATTTGATATCGGCCGATAGTTTTTCAATACACTAGGGTCAAGATTAGGTTTCTTAAGTAATGGTTTAATCACTGCAGATTTGAAACATTTAGGAACAGATCCAGAAGTTAAAGAAAGATTAATAATTTCCAGCACAGTCGGCCCAAGAGTGGGCCACAGGTCCTTCAACAGTTTTGTTGGTATAGGATCAAATAAACAGGTTGTGCTTTTTGTTGACATTACAAGTTTTGTCAGGATGAGATACTATCGAATTCTGTAAATCTAGGTAATACCTCAGTAGTGGCACCCACCTCAATAGCAGGTTGTAGTGGCTGGGTTAAGGCATGCCGGGATATGTTTAACCTGATGTCTTCTATTTTCTTCCCAAAGTAATCCAGGAAATCTTGTGCTGTAAAAGGAGAGCGAACTACAGGTGGTTGTCCATGCATAAGTGTTGCCACCGTGTCGAACAAGAACTTTGAGTTATGCTTGTTTTTGTTGATCAAATCAGAGTAGTAGGTCCGCTTTGTAGCCAATAATGCATGCTCATAGTCTAAGATAGCATCACGCCACACAAGGTGAAATACTTCTAATTTTGAACAATGCCATTTCCGTTCTAGACCTCTTGCTTTATGCTTGAGGTCACGCAGATAATCATTGAACCAAGGTGACTGTGATTTGGGGGAGCGCGGTTTTAACACAGGTGGTGCAATCATGTCGAGTGTAGTTTTGAGCACTGAGTTTAAACTATCCACAAGTCTGTCTACTGACTGGATATTTGTCAAATGTGAAGCTAAGACATCAGGCAGTCTAGCTTCTAGTTCAGTCTTAGTTGAGGAGTTGATGCATCGCCGTAATGAAGGTTGTTGTTCCACTAAACACGGCAGCGAAACTGTAAACTTAATAAGTGAGTGATCAGACACCACTGATGTAAGAGGCATGATGTCAATATTCGTGACAGCAATACTACGTGCGAGAACCAGATCCAGGGTATTTCCACTAATGTGCGTCGAATCCCGAATGCATTGCCGAAATCCTAATGCGGCCACAATTTCCATAAATGATTTGCAGAAGGGATCAGAAGACTTATTTATATGAATGTTAAAGTCACCAATGATCAGAATGTTATCTACACTAGTTGACAAGTTAGAGATGAATGCACCAAATTCATCTAAGAATTCAGAATATGGGCCAGGAGGCCTATATACAGTGACAAAGTAATACGACTGATTTTTATTCTTCTGACTTTGGCAATGTGTAATATCCTGAGCAAAGTGGAGAATCAGATGCTCAAACGAGTTATATTTGTAACCCCCAACAGCTAAACCTAGATTTATAAATAAGAGCAACACCCCTGCCTTGCTTTGCATTATGAGGGACGTGACTAAATATATATGCTGGTGGGCAGGCCTCATTTAAGGGGAGGACAGCTGTAGGTTTAAGTCAGGTTTCACATAGCCCTCAAAACGTGCAACATATGTGGCATTGTGCCGTGTGATAAAACTGCACATTTCATAGTGGCCTTTTATTGTGGCCAGCTTAAGGCACACCTGTGCAATAATCATGCTGCCTAATCAGCATCTTGATATGCCACACCTGTGAGGTGGGATGGATTATCTCAACAAAGGAGAAGTGCTCACTAACACAGATTTAGACAGATTTGTGAACAATATTTGAGAGATATAGGTTTTTTGTTTATGTAGAAAATGTTTTAGATCTTTGACTTCAGCTCATGAAAAACAGGAGCAAAAACAAAAATGTTGGGTTTATTTTTTTGTTCAGTGTGTGTACACACACACACACACACACACACACACACACATATATATATACATACATATATATATATATATATACATATATATATACATACATACATATATATATATATATACATATATATATACATACATACATATATATATATATATATACATATATATATACATACATACATACATATATATATATATATATATATACATATATATATACATACATATATATATATATATATTCGGGTGGTCCTCTACAGTTTGCCAAAAATAAAAATGTGACTTTCTTAAGATGCTTCCTGAAAAAATTGTTCATCTTGATGAGAAAATATTTGGTTAAATATTTTATTTCAATACGACTATTCTAACCACTGCCGCATATGGGGTAAAAATTGCAATGGTTGAGCTTTTTGGCGCAAACCAGCAATAGTAATGTACCTGTTCAAAAATCAAATACAAATTGAAACAACAATCTTTTGTTGTTTCTGACGATACAGGAGAGATAAGAAAGACAAAACGAGCTGCATATACAGTGAGGGAAAATAAGTATTAGAACACCCTGCGATTTTGCAAGTTCTACCACTTAGAAATCACAGAGGGGTCTGAAATTTTCATCTTAGGTGCACATTCACTGTGAGAGACATAATCTAAAATAAAAATCCGGAAATCACAATGTGTGATTTTTAAAATAATTTATTTGTATGTTACTGCTGCAAATAAGTATTTGAACACCTGTGAAATCAATGATAATATTTGGTACAGTAGCCTTTGTTTGCAATTACAGAGGTCAAACGTTTCCTGTAGTTTTTCACCAGGTTTTCACACACTGCAGCAGGGATTTTGGTCCACTCCTCCATACAGATCATCTCCAGATCTTTCAGGTTTGGAGTTTCAGCTCCCTCCAAAGATTTTCTATTGACTTCAGGTCTGGAGACTGGCCAGGCCACTCCAGGACCTTGAAATGCTTCTTACGGAGCCCCTCCTTAGTTGCCCTGGCTGTGTTTGGGGTCATTGTCATGCTGGAAGACCCAGCCATGGCCCATCTTCAATGCTCGTACTGAGGGAAGGAGATTGTTTGCCAAAATCTCGCAATACATGACCCCATCCATCCTCCCTTCAATACAGTGCAGTCGTCCTGTCCCCTTTGCAGAAGAGCACCCTCAGAGTATGATGTTTCTACCCCCATGCTTCACGGTTGGGATGGTTTTCTTGGGGTTGTTCTCATCCTCTAAACATGGTAAGTGGAGTTGATTCCAAAAAGCTCTATTCTGGTCTCATCTGACCACATGAACTTCTCCCATGCCGCCTCTGGATCATCCAGATGGTCACTGGTGAACTTCAAACGGGCCTGGACATGTGCTGGCTTGAGCAGGGGGACCTTGCTGCCCTGCAGGATTTTA
This sequence comes from Thalassophryne amazonica, assembly GCF_902500255.1. Taxonomy (NCBI): domain Eukaryota; kingdom Metazoa; phylum Chordata; class Actinopteri; order Batrachoidiformes; family Batrachoididae; genus Thalassophryne; species Thalassophryne amazonica. Next base: position 17,166,281 of record NC_047108.1, read on the forward strand.
AACCATGACAGCATCATGTGTTACTAATGTAATCTTTGTGACTGTGGTCCCAGTTCTCTTCAGGTCATTGACCAGGTCCTCCTGTGTAGTTCTGAGAATCATCCTTACCCCACAAAGTGAGATCTTGCATGGAATCCCAGTTCGAGGAAGATTGACAGTCATCTTGTGTTTCTTCCACTTTCTAATAAATAATCATAACAGTTGTTGTCTTCTACCAAGCTGCTCGCCTGTTGTTCTGTAGTCCATCCCAGCCTTGTGCAAGTCTACAGTTTTGTCCCTGGTGTCCTTAGACAGCTCTTTGGTCTTGGCTATGGTGGACAGGTTGGAGTGTGATTGATTGAGTGTGTGAACAGGTGTCTTTTATACAGGTAACAAGTTCAAACAGGTGCAATTAATACAGGTAAAGAGTGCAGAATAAGAGGGCTTCTTAAAGAAAAATGAACAGGTCTGTGAGAGACAGAATTCTTGCTGGTTGGTAGGTGTTCAAATACTTATTTGCAGCAGTAACATACAAATAAATTATTAAAAAAATCATATATTGTGATTTCCAAATTTTTTTTTTTTTTTTTTAGATTATGTCTCTCACAGTGGACGTGCACCTAAGATGAAAATTTCAGACCCCTCCATGAATTCTAAGTGGGAGAACTTGCAAAACCACAGGGTGTTCAAATACTTATTTTCCTCACTGTGTGTATATATATATATATATATATATATATATATATATATATATATATATATATATATATATATATATATATATATATATATACACACACACACACACACATTCCAGATATGTATGTATGTACATCCTTCTTCTGTAAGGTTCTCCTCTCTCCACAGAGGAATGCTGGATCTCTCACAGAGTGACCATTGGGTTCTTGGTCACCTCCCTTACTAAGGCCATTCTCCCCTGATCGCTCAGTTTAGACAGGTGGCCAGCTCTAGAATGAGTCCTGCTGTATCTGAACTGCTTCCATTTACAGATGATGGAGGCCACTGTGGTCACTGGGACCTTCAAGCAGCAGAAATGTTTCTGTACCCTTCCTCAGATTTGTGCCTCTAGACAATCCTGTCTCAGAGGTCTACAGACAATTCCTTTGCCTTCATGCTTGGTTTATGCTCTGACATGCACTATCAACTGTGGGACCTTATATGTAGATAAGTGTGTGCCTTTCCAAATCATGTCCAATCAACTGAATTGAATAGGTGGACTCCAATTAAGCTGTAGAAACATCTGAAGGATGGAAACAGGATGCACCTGAGCTCAATTTTGAGCTTCATGGCAAAGGCTGTGAATACTTATGTACACGTGATTTCTTATTTTTGAAATTTTTAATAAATTTGCAAAAATCCCCAAAAAAAAACTTTATTCACATTATCATTATGGGGTATTGTGTGTAGCATTTTGAGGAAAAAATGAATTTCATCCATTTTGGAATAAGGCTGTAACATAAAACTGTGAAAACGTTTTGGAAGCACTGTAAAGCCGTCAGAGTCAGGGGTCTTGGTGGCTTCCCTCACTCAGCACAGTCACCCAGTTTTTTGAGAACCACCTCCTTCAGACAGATTTTCCAAACGGCACCACACCGTTTGTATTAATGACATCCAAGAAACTGTGCATTTGTTCATCTCCTGGCTTGTTTACAGAAAACTGGTAGTAAACATGTTTGTTTGTTTTTTTTACATTTTAAATAATCCTTACACGTGCTTTGTCCAAATATTTATGGGCTCTGCGGATGAAGGCGCTATGTACACAAACAACCTTAATTTCATTTAAACCCTTTCAATTAAAACAAAAATTCAACACATGAAGAACATTTTCATTGTTTCATTTTAACTCCATTGTCTTGATTTAACAGAAACGACAAAAAAAAAAAAAGAAAGAAAGAAAGAAACGGTCCAAATACTAATGGACCAAAGTCCAGGAATCACCGACCGATGAGAAACAACACAGACAGAAAGCAAAACCTCCTGCAGGATGGTTACTGTCAGCGCAGGAAACAACAAATAAATAAACACAGAAAACACAAAATAAAATCATGCAACATGACAATGAAGAAAAAAAACAACAGACAACAAGGTTACGGTTCGATTCCCGCAGCACTGTGTGCCTCTGAGCCAGAGTCCTCCACACAGACGAACTGAGAACTCACCAGAACTCATCAAAATGCACGTGTCTGCCACCGTGCAAAACAGCATGCTCTGCCCCTTCAGCTTGCTCCGCCCCTTCATCCAGGTTCATTGTTCCTGATGGTTTGGTCCAAATGTTTCCAGACGGCTTAAAGACACGACCCAAAGTGACCCTCACAGGCAAGATTGGTCCGTCCACACAAGGGACAACATGGACATCCAGACTCAGCTATTCCCATGATGCTTTGCACATGTGCCGTGTTTCACAGCGAATCATCAATGGGGTTTTTTTTTGTTGTTGTTAATATTTTGATGTTACGCTTTGTTTCTTGTGAAATCATGTTGACATATGTGCACACGCAAATAAACAAAATCCCTGCAGACATCTGACAAAATGTCCAGGATGGACAAAATGTCAAATACACGTCAGAATAACTGTCTGGGATAGGAACCCACTTTTCCGATGAATTTTTTGAGCTGCAGTTTGTTTTATCTTTTAAATTTAATGAACATTTTCCTGAAAAGGTTAGCGTCTGGACAGGGTGACACCCATGTGCCCCCTAGTGGCTGCAGGATGGACTGTGGTTCTGTTTGGTCCATCGCTGGTCAGGACCCAAAACCAGTTCACCAGCTCCTGGACCAAACGCTTCCTTTACGTCACAACATAAAGCCCTCATTAAACTAAATGGGGTCAAACAAATGGCACGAGGACCGGGTACGGCACGAGGTGTCTTATTGTTTAACTTTTCTTTTGGGTTTTATGTTGTTTATGCTGTAAATGGCGCAGTTTGAGAATTCTAAATCAAAGCAAAATTATAGAATGTTTTGGGGTTACAGAAAAACAAACATATCCCCCAAAAGCGGCTATTGTCGAGAAAACTGGATCAGGTTTTTCAGGAAGTAATGTGGCGGTTAGTGGTTCTGGGACTGGATCTGGATCTGACCCCAAAATTAAATGTTTGTTCTTACAGTAAAACCATTTGTATCTCAGCAATCATGGACGCAGCTCATTTTGTCTCACTGATAATGAACACAGACGCTCAGCGTGTGGACGGCGACCCGTTTTACTGTCTCTGTGAGGACACGTGACGATGCCTTCCAAACATCAAACCAGGACACGCCAATGTCTCCTTTGTTCCGTCCTGAGCGGATTTCTTCCCTTCAGGAGGATGATTTTAATGTTTCACTATTCAAACGTTTAATCCTCTCGGCGGAGCGTGTGCACCACGTTTGTCCTCTTTTCCACTTTTAATAACTGAGTGTTTACGCCGAGCTCCGCTTCCATCCAAATCCTGACTGGAACGCCGCGGTGGAAGATTTCTAACATCTTATTAAATAAAAATCAAACAGAAGAGGGATAATACAATCTAATCTACATTCTCTTAGAAATGTGCTTTTACTCAGATGCTAAATATTTGGCAACATTTTAAAGTTTTCCCGGTTCATAGTTGGATTTTCAAACAGGTGACGAGCAAAAGATGCAAAATTAAAAAGTTGGAATATAATCATGAAATGTTTAACAACTCGCCGAGGATCCACAGTTTCCTGGAGATTCCACCAAAATTTTAGAGTTCATACATTAAAAAATAAACAAACAAATGAACATTAAAAATACAATGCAGATCTTTAACATAGAGATCCTTTGGCCCAGCAGGTTCCGGGGCCCTCAGTCTACTTTAATGTTTACAGAATCCTGAAGGGACAGACTTACAGATTTTGAGGCCTTGGGGGCCCTCAGTCTACTTTAATGTTTTCCAGAAAACTGAATTGAAGGACTTCCAGATTTTGAGGCCCTGCAGGTCCAACATCATAAACATTAACGATGCAATTATTCCTGAAAATATGCTTCACATTTGTCATTTTGGGGGTGGATTTTATTTGGATATCTCCACTGGAAATGGCCCATATGATAAATGCATCCTACTGTGTAAAATAAATGTTCCAGAATCCAGATCAAAACAAAAGTGAACTGGTTCTTGCTCTTATTTTGCTCTTGAGCTTATTCATGCTCCAGTTTCACTGTCTGAAAACATTTCATCTGTACATCAATAAAGTCAACATTTATATAAAATAATCAAAGAGAGAATCCAAAATCCACATCCAGAATCTAATCATCATCTACAGCTGTAAAATAAAAACAGACATACATTTATGAGGTTTCCTTCCAAAGATAGCAAAAATGTAAGTCCATCCACTAGATGGCAGCATTGATTGAATTTTGAAGGGAAATCATTGCCACTTTGTTTTTTGTTTTTTTGTTTTTTTAATAAACACATCAAAGTGAACAGATTCTAGTTCGATAAGTCTTCATGAGTCCAAAGTTCTGAACATGGGTGTTTTAAAGGTCTCAGGTTTGACTTCTGTTCCTGGACAAAGTTTTCGTCGCAATGTGGACATGCTGCTAGAAAATCACACTGAACCAAACTGTAAATCTGGATGTGGACATTTACTGTCCCCCGCTGGTGGTATGAGGATCGTGGCACTTAACAGTCCTTACTGGTTGCCCAGGTTCCTCTGCCAGCCGACACTGGAGAATGACATCTGTGCTGAGAGACATCTAGAAAATCACTGGGTGGATGAACGGGATCTTTGCTCAGCTAAAGTCCTTGATTCCTTCCGGAGCTTTTTGGAGTCGTATGTCCTGGTCCACAGCACCATGCAGGGTGACCCACTCCAACATCGCCGCTTAATACCTCCTCAGCTAAAACCAGTGAGGTACTTTTGCTGGTGGGTGAGCAGATGGGTATCAGGTCCACCATCAGGGTATCAAGGTTATTAGTTGCCACATGTGAAGCACGATAAAAATTCCAGTTCTGGTTGCTCTTTCTGGCAGATGCTCACGCTCTTTTATGACTTTTCCACCAACAGAGGAACTGGCACTGTTCTGGTTCACCCAACAGAGTTTGGATCGTTGACCAAAGATAAATCCAATCTGAATCTGGAAAGTTGGTTCTCAGATGGACCCTAAAAAAAGATGGATTTTCAGTGTGAACATTGATGCTGGTTCTGCTTGGAACTCGTGGAAACATACATGGTTCACCGGATCGCACCAAAGTTCAAATAATCCTGAACACTACGCATCCAAGAACCTGTTTCCTGTTGGTGGAAAAGGCCTATGTGAGGCTTGCTGTTTGACGTTTTAACAGAACCAGATGATGAGACAGAACATCAACGAGGTGCCGTCTGGAAGGGTACTTCTGGCTCGGAGACATTGCAAATATAGCTAGATCCAAACTTATGGATGTTGGCATTGACATTGAAGACCTGGAACTGGGCTGTTGCTGGGTGGCTCAGTTTCAGCTAGTTTACCAAACATGACAATAAAACACTGTCATTTAACAGATTAGATTTTGCTCACATGACCAAAGTTCATAAACACACGGCAGAGTCTAAAAACAACAGACACCTCCTTGGAACTTCGCCTAATATACTGCCCCCTACTGTTTATCTGGAGTAGTTGCAGCATTAAGTGAACACACCTGTCCAGGTGAGCCCACAGACGGTTTTGCTTGATATCCAGATAACTGTCATTTAGTTTTTGGTTCTCGCCCTCATTGTGTGAAAACCTGTTTTCACAGAGTTTCACAGTAACACCTGAACACACCGCACAGGGTTTTTGTACGTTTCTTTTCAGCAAACCTGAAAGCCTCAGGTGAAAGAATCTTTGTCAACACTTCATATTTCAGACATAGTGACAATTTCCTGCCTGAAGCACAGCAGAATGAAGCTTAAAGATAATCTACGTTTCAAAATAAAAGCATGATGGATTGTTTTATTTTGACGTGTGTGTGTGCACGTGTGTGTGTGTGTGTGTGTGTGTGTGTGTGTGTGTGTGTGTGTGTGTGTGGCGGGGGTGGGGCTGGGGGGTGTTAATTGACGTGTGTCTTCATGATGATGTCATCGTGTTCCAGGATGAGGATTGGTCAAACAGCTACCTGGGAAGAGAGGGAGAGAAAAAAAGTACTAACATGCCTGTGTGAGGTTTCGGTGTCTTGCTTCAGGGCACTTCAGGATAAATGCACTCATGTCTGCTGTGTGTGTGTCACTAATCTCTAAATATTTTTCTGAGCTGATTGGATGAGCTGTGGTGATGTAAGCCTGCTTAGTTCTGTCACACAGAACGTGGCGATGAACAGCGGATAAACCCTGAGCTTCACACGTAACAACTGGAGCAAGACGTCGAGAAGAAGTCCAACAGAGTCTCCATGTCTTCCCTCTGAGCCTCAAACCGCCATCATAAAGCGCTGGTTGCTGGTTCTGATTCGTACCGTTTTACTGCCAGAATCCTCAAGCAACAACAGCTTTAAAGCATTATTCTAATCCAATTACATTTTTTCCACGAATCTGACTGGTTAACTGTTTAAAATTTCAGACCGTATAATATCAGGGTAACGGTGGCAAAATATTCAGCTGTTTCACATTTGGACAGTGGTGGGCACAGATAACCAAAAAATTAACTTCGATAAAAAAATAATTATTTATATTGATAAATTCCAGTATTGTCTGCGGTACACTTGCAACTACTAACAAGCTGATTTTAAGTTTAACACCACGATCACTTCTGAAAGCATCAAAGGTGATCACAGACCCAAACAATGAGTCAGCACTTCTATCTTTGAGTGTCCTGCCTTCTGCTGGAAGCTCCAGTTTGCTGCATGGCTTCCAGCACAAACACAGCTGAGAGGAGCTACAAAGCTCAACTCTCTACTCAATCACAATGCTGCCGTCAGGCTGAGGTCTTGGAAAATAAAGCAATGCTGAGTTATGGTTTGGTGTAAATAAAATGAATACTGATAGAATAACTCCACTTGCAGCTCGGAGCGCGGTGTGCCGACCGTCCTTAAAGGGGTCCTTAAAGGGGTCCTTAAAGTGACAGTAACATCCCTTATTCTCTGTGAAGCCCGCAAAATTTTCACCGAAGCCAGATAAATTTTTCGAATGGTTTCCAAGTGCCAGTTTCTAACAGCTTCTGAAAAAAATCTGATGGAAAAAAAGTCCTTTTCATTCTGCCATTTCCAGACAATGAAATTCCGACAAGGGGGCGGGACCACTCCTTCCCAAGGCGTGCTCACAGGCGAATGATGTCACCGACAGGTGTGGAAAAACTCACGCATGCGCACGAGGGTTCAAGCATGTCTGACGTAAAAACATATGAATGAAATCCATATAGTTTAAACAAAAAATAAAAAGGACCATTACTTTATTGACAGACCTCGTACATGGAGTAACGAGCTGCGTTTAACATCTCACGACCACCTCTCGCACTGTGCCTGTGTAAACATCGCAGACCTCTCTTGGGTTTGTTTGTTTGGTTTGGTTTTTAAAACTTTTATGTCTCCCATCGAGAGTTTTTATAAATTAACTTTGAAAAAAAAGCTTCTGTTTACGTTTTGCTTCTGGAAACACGAGTTCAACGTGTGGTTTTTGAACGTACAATGTGTGTGAGAACATAAATTGGGCGCTCTGAACTTTTACACCGGGCGGTTTTGTGGTACAGTTTGAGCTTGGAACCGAGTACAGTGATTGAAAATATCAGCCCAGCTTCAGGGCCAATACTGCCATAAACACTACTGGCCAGTAGATGGCAGTAGAGACTTGCCAAAACAAAATCCCAGATAACCTGTGTCTGCTGCTACTCTGCTACATTTAAGATGCATGGAATTTAATAAACGCAAACACAATAATGTCTATAAACCCAGAGAATATATTCATGAGAGTTTTAGGCACTAGAGTTTAATGCTGTTATCCGTGGAGCCTGATCAGAGTGTCTCAAATGCATTTTTCATGTCGTGAACGTACTGAGATTACCCTATCACCCATAATGTACCTGGACACAGCGTGTCCACACTAAAACCTTAAAAATTAGCATGTTACTTTAAAACTAAAACATATATCTGATATTTTCACTTTATAAAACTTCAGACATGACGTTAATTTAAATAACTTGTCCGAAATTAGTTCGGTTAAAATTTGAACCATAAGTTAAAAATGTATGCCTCTGGATGACTTGGGTGATATTGCCGTTGTATCAGTATGGGGTTAAAAGAAATTAGGGGTTTTTTTTGTGACTAGTTCTCCTTTGCCTGCAGAGGATAGAGCGGTTTCTTCTAGAAGCAGCTCTCCTCTTTTTGCAGAGGGTAGAACTGCACATTTACTACAAAACATTTAACAGGTAGGTGTTCAACTGATTTTCAGTTTTTCCACTCAGGACAAAAGAATAAATACATTCAGTCACATGTTAGCTAACAGCTAATGAATGTAATACTATGTGGAAATTTTGTGTTTTGAATTTAACTTTTTCCCCAAAAGAAAAGCTGACCCTAAAAACAGAGCTGAGGTTGTAAAATTTCAACTTTTCAACATTTTGGTATATAAGTCACATATTTATCACTCAAATATGCTTTTGTTGTGCTGTCTATAAGCTTCAGGACACAACTATAAGTTGATTTTTGTCTGTCTGTTTTCACCAAAAGCTAACTTCTCAAATGAATAAACAGTCAAGATCTTGTTGCACATTTGAGCAGCTTTTGTCGCCATCTAGAGGGTGATGTGAACATTTAAGGGATTCTGGTACATTTCCTATTTGAAACTCAAGATTCAGTAATTTCATTCTAACTTGACCCCTTTTTATGATGGAGGCAGAAACTGACGTCATGACAAAAGATGCTTTTATGTTTTCTGGAACTGACAGTTGCTAAACATTTTTCTGAATTACCACTGAATCAACGGCCATCTGTGTTTTGACTAAAACCAGGAGATCTGATCACATGACACTTTGTGTCACTGTACAAGCAGACTTTAAAGTTTTGCTGCTGACACATGAGGCTCTAAATGCATTCATCTAACTTACTGACCGTGTTAAACCTTACGTGCCTTCTCTTGCCCTGCGTTCCCAGAATGGAGGGTTCACTCTGTGTTCCCAGTTTTACTAACACACTCCCACATTGTGGAACAGTTTGCCTGTTGACATCAGAATGTACATATTGGTTGAATCGTTGAATCAACTGAACATTATTTGTTCTGTTATTTTTAATAGCTTTTATGGCTTTATCATATTTATTTACATAAACTGGTTTGTACATTGTACTGACACTTGATGTTCAAATTTACTTGTTCTTATAGATGCAAAAATTTAGAATGGATTGCAAACTTTTTTCTACTTGAAAGTGCTTTTTAAATGAACATTGTTGTTGCATTAATGTTGTTGTTGTTGCTGCTGCTGTTACAGCCTTCATGTTTTTGACAGTGACTGCTGGTTATCATGTGGAATCTTGTGTTATTTATCAGATTTATTTGTCATATTTATCAGACTTTTGTTAAATATTAGTGTATTTTTCCCCCAGAAACCTGCAACAAAATGTATAAAACAATCTTATAATTGTTTCTAAATAAATACCTGCAGCAGTTCAGATTTCTGTCTGAATGGCATAAAAACGTAATGTCTTATTTTGAAAAGTTTATGGAAAAAGCCCAAAAGACATTTAAATTCCCCTCAGGTGGGGGAAAAAATCTCCAAAGATCAGACCCAAAACACAACAAACTAATAACATTGAATGTTTTATGTCACGTCGTCTGAGAACAGATCCGTGTAAAAGTTAATCCACAAATATTTAACGTCTACATTTTTCCATGAATGCTGACGTGTGAGGAGGTCGATACTGGAACCAATCAGCTCCACCTGCTGTCAGTGATCCATAACGTATCAGGAGTATCACGGTATTGATCGTGTTTGGCACTATGTGATGGTCTGTGTTGCCACTGCAGGGTTCGAGTCCCCGTGCCGCCTTCACGTCGCGGTCACACGGAGCTGCTTTCACTCTGATAAGAGTCACACTGCAGGGACGCTTTAATTAAAGACTCGCAGCATGTGAAGGACACGCCCACAAACTGCTCCACAAGGACACACACACACGGTACACCCTGTGACAGTGCCCCTCCTGTCTGTGCAGCCAGAGCGCGTACCTCTGCCAGCACCACTCTCACGAAAAAGACCCGAAAGAGCCTTCACTGAAATGCTGAACTCCAGCTGTGACCAACACACACACACACACAGACACACACAGAGTGGCTGCTTTAGCGCTGCCACATTCTCGACACTCATTAGCATCTTATCGTTAGACTGTGAAAAACTCTTCCTGTCACTTAGAACCACATCATCTGTTAAGAGATTAAGAGCTTGTGACCTCACGCTGATTATTCAGCCATGAATCCAGAACTGGAAAACGGCTCAGTGAGGGGGAAGAGAACCATCAACCTGTCAGCCTGCAGTGTCAGCGCCTTGCTCATCTACGGAGAATAACATTTAAACAGCTTGAGACGAAGTGTTCGGATGAAATATTAAGAAGCTTTTCCAGAAATAACCTTCTGTGTCGTGTGTTCGCGCACGTGTAAAAAAACATGTCCTGCCGGGAGACCCGCTGAGGGTCACGGGTCTCGTTCCAGGAGGAAGTGGAACCTGGTCTGTTCTGATCCTGGTTGTGACCTGGATCCTTGCTCATTCATACACATCCTGAGCTTATCCTGGCAGGCTTCCGATGCGATGCACAACCCTCCTAAATATGCTCTACAGACTTCCTCTTTCTCAGCATCTATTTGTGAAATTTCTTGTCACTTCAAAATGTAACGGCACCGATTGCAGATTGATGTTTAGTATTCATGGTGGCAATGCCTCAGTGATGAGGAAGAATGTCTCTTGGTCAGTTCCTGGCCAGGATGATGGAATTCCATGGTGGATCCAGAATGTTGTTGCATTCCAACAAAACCACGGTCCTTGTCAGACGCTGATCCCAGACGGCCGGGATCTGAAGACCTGCTGCAGCCTTCATCCGCCTTCACAGCTGTTTGGTTACAAGACATCACCTCCTCCACCTGTTCCACCGTTGAGGACTTCTTGTTTCACCAGAACCCCTTTGGCCGTCTCGTTTTCAGGGTTCCTGTTTGGCCTTCATGGTTACAGAAGGTCTCCAGTGTATTTCACCCAAACACGCTATCACCTACTTCATCGGTTACCCAGGTGTCACAGCTGAGGAGGGGTTGGATTTTGACACCCAGTATTAAGCTTATGATCATTGCTACTTCTTCTTCTTCTTTTGACTGCACCCATTAGGGGGCGCCACAGCAGATCACCTGTCTCCAGCTCACTCTGTCCTCTGTGCGTGATCCACCTGCACGTCCTCCTTCACCACACCCATAAGCCTGACCTGTGGTCTGACTGTGCAGTTTTGGAATCCAATTTGTGATCTGCATGTTTAGTTTGGCAAAACTGACACCAGATTCCCGCCGGCTGGACGGGTGACTTTCTTGACACAAAGTTACGACATCATCCAGATTAGTGGCCAGTACTCTGAAGGCACAGGTTCCAGTGGTGACTAGGGGTGTGTGATGCAACCTAAAATTATTATCATGCTATTTTCTCTTTTCTAGATGGTGTCTGTATTACATCACAGTACTATGTGTTTTGCACTGTATGACCCCTTTAATGATTATTCTTTTATGAGCAAGCCTTTAACCTGAAAGTGTCTATTTTTTTAAATGTTATTATTCATTTATTTTTAACATTATGTTTCAAAAGTCAGACTGTTAAGATTTAGAGTCGGCAGCACAACAAGTCTGCTGACTCAGTTTAACCGTTTCCACTGTGCACATAACTGGTGCTCAGGTGCGCGCATGTGCTAAAAATAGATATCTGGCATTATTTATCAAAATTTCACCGTTGTTATTTTTCCTTGGAGTTAAAAAAGTATCCCATCCCATGACAGTATCCCATAGTCCATATTGTGGTGCTCTGTCATCACCCCAGTGATGACTATGACACCGGTGTACCGCCCACCGCTACAGGCAACTCCAGAGTTCTTATTTATGGTCATTTATTGTTGTTGGTGGTGGGTTTTTTTAAACTTGCAGAAAAAAACGGCCTATAAATAAAAATATCCTGGCTCCGCCCCTTCACAGGACTCTACCTGACTGTCTTCCAGCACAGACTGACCACATCACTGGGCAGAACAAAGAGCTCTTCTGTGAATCCACCTTAAAAACTAATGTTTCTGGTCTGTATCAGACTCATCACTCTCAAAACCTGTTTGTCTATCTACCATAGTTCTCTGTTTGTACTGTGTAGTATCGTTGTGGGGTCACTACCTGCAGTTTGCAGTATTACTGCGATCTGTCGGGTTCGATCTTCATCTCTCCATTCTGCTTCTCACTGAAGGATTTCTGTGACATTCTGGTGGTGCCCTGGACCATAGCCTGCAGAGGACACAGAGACCATCATCAATAACGTCCTGAACATAAAGTCCTTCTTGGTTTATCCAGAACCTCAATCCATGCAGCCAATCAGATGAAAGATCAAGTTTGAAGCTGCAGTCACGGTTTAACCTCAGCATTTCCAAACATCAAATTTATTAGAAATTTCAGTCTGTGGATCCACTCAGGTCCGGTTTAACATGATTAACTTTGACAGACATGGGGCCCTATCTTTACAGTGGATGCAAAAACAAGTTGCACAGAGTGCACAAATCCAGTTGGGGCGTGTCCAAGCACACACTGTTATTTAGGTAGTGGAAAATACAAAGGCAAAGCCTGACGTGAAGATGTCGGCCCACCGTCATGTCATGTGTGTGTTATAGTCCAAACATACAGTAATACCAACCAATCACAGTGACACCTGTGCATTCTTGTAACCAGAGTGTGTTACGTGGACAGCACGGTGGCATCAAGAAAGCAAGTGCAAATTTTCTGGTGAGTTAACAGATTAGCGCCAACCTGAGGTGAAGCAACAAGGTAGGTGTGTGTGTGAATGAGTGAGTGAGAGAGAGATGGACAGAGGGAGTGCGACAAATACACAGCATGAGATGGAGAGACAAAGGGGGACAGACACAGAGAGAGTGAGACAGAGGGACTCAGACAAAGAGAGACAGAGGGAGTGAAACACAGAGAGTGAGACAGAGCGACAGAGGCTTAATCCCAATACCCTCACTTTGTCCTACCACTCTGGCCTATCTCTTCATTTTGTACATTCTCGTGAATATGCAAAAAGAGTGTAGAGAATGCGAGACGGAGACACTGACAATGTGAGACAGAAAGACACGGAGACAGTGAAACAAAGATCCATTTTGTCTCCTACAGTGCTCATAATCCAGCATCATACAAACACACCGTTACAGCTGTGATATGTGCAGGCAAACACAGTGTACGTTTGTTGTGAACACGCTTATGTAAGGCACATCTGAGTTTTGCTCTCTGCAAATCAAAATAATATAATGCAATGCTAAACCCTCAGCCGTATGAGCATAACAATAGGAAACAGTGTGACCTTTTGATCTCTTAAAATAGGTCAAGGTTAGCCATATTTGATCTTGTCCAAAGTCTGTGTCCCAAGAACGTCCCCTGTCAATTTGAAGACAGTAACTGGCAGCAATAGGACTGGACTTATGCTGAGCACAGACAGACGGATGGATGGATACAGATACGCAAAGCCTTCACAAAACCTGATCATTTTGGCCTCTGATAAAAATATACAACGCTGCACTTCAGACCTGCTTTTTGATGGCCTAATGTCCAAATGTTTCCTGGTGATGGACGACGTCACAGCACCAGCTTAGTGTGTTCACACATCGTTTTTAGACCAAACCCACCCACACATGTAAGTGGGACTGTGAACTAGAGGAGGCGGGCACTGAGCACCGCTGTGCACCAGGTGGAAAATAGGGCCCATGATGCTGGTGATGTGGGCGTGGCCTAACCTTAAAGCTTCTCTTCCTCTTCTGGACATTCTGCTCCGGATGGAAGATGATGACGTAGACCTTCAGCATGTAGAGCATCCCGAGAGAGACGGACGCGCTCAGAGACATGGACACAGTGAGTGTGGTCGTCTGGATGAACATCTGCACAGACGGACGGATGGACAGAGGAGTGACAGCCACGTAAAGACAGACAGGAAGAGGACAGACAGGTCATTTGTGTATTAGAATGACAATGATGGATGTAAACATTCTTGCATCCTGTCACCACGGCGACAGTTTCCCCAGAAACAACATCCACACCTCTTCTCTTTACCCCATGTCATCTTCCACTCCTTTTTCTCCTTTCTTCTGCTTCATCTGATCTTCTCACCTTGTTTCCTCTCCTCCACCCTTGATTATTCCATGCACCTCCTCTCCTTTACTTTTTCTCCACTTTTATCTTCCTTTCGACCTCTCCTTTTTTCCTCCTACTCTTACCTTTTGTCGTTTGTCTTACTTCTCTCTTTCTGTGCCAGTCATACCGCTCCTCTTCTTCTTTCCTCTCCTCTTTCACCTCCTCATCCTGACAGTGCACTGATAACATTCACTGCACCTCCTCTCGTCCTCCTCTTACAATGCTCTCCTTTCACACTAACTCCTCTCCTCTCCTTTTCTTTCCTCGTCTCCTCTGCTGCCTCCTCATCCTGGTAGTGTGCTGATAACATTCACTGCACCTCCTCCTCTCTCCTTTGATGTCTCAAAGCAAAAGATAGAGGAAAAAATAAAAGGAGTGAGGGAATACTGTTTTCTTTTTGTCATCTTTTTAAAAGAACAGAGTGCAGCACTGCTGGTGGATTAAGACTCAGAGTGTTTTTGTGAACTTGTGACTGGAGGATTTAACGCACGCTGGAGCCTCCTGTTGTGTGAGAATCACGGGAGCTCTCCTTTGGTCTCCTAAATTAACGTGCACGCGCGCACACATGCACTCAGAGTCTATTTTTCATGTATGCGTGTCTGAAAGTGCTTCTTCATCTTTTTCTTTGTTTTTCTATCAATAACTTCAAACTGATATGATTTTTTTTTTTTTTTTGCAGTTGATATCTTGTCTCCACCCCTTAAGGGCATCTCCAACATGGGTTCAACTCCCGGGAACTATATGACCTTTGAAGGACTATGTGGGTTTCTGGTTTCAGCACCAGGAACAGGGACTCCAGGGGCGGAGCTTGGAGATATGAATGGCAGTGATTGGCTCAGGCAGGAGTGTGTCAGAAAACAGAGCAGTCGAAGGTTCACTCGTCACATAGTCCTGTGGTGGACATGAAAATGACATCACAGTGGATTCGTACGACATCATTTGTGTAACTGCGGTCACATAATCCTGGAGGTGGGACTAACTCCTGAGAAGCAGGAAGTTGGACTGACTCCCCGCAGCGGAAAAACACCTTCAGAGCGTCTGCTTGATCCAGAATGTTGAGAAACATGTAGAATGTCATAGACCATGTGACAGAAGTGAGACTCAGGTCCCGGTGGTGTTTTTTTAGTGTAACTTTGTTGCTATTCAATATTTTCACTTTATTGATGAAAGAAAACAGCTGCAGGAATAAATGAATAATTCTGTAATTGTGTCCTTTGTTCTTTTATAATCTGTTGATGAGCACATGGCACTCTGCCCGGAAACAAAGCCACTTAATTTCTAATTCCATTTTCTTGCTCTCTATCAGGTCTTCATCCAAACAGCTGCAGAAGTCAGTCGGAGCAGCAAAAACACAGCCAGCTGCTGCAAAATGAGCCTACAGATACAAGCACAACAATATTTTTGCTAATAGGAAAGACCGTAAAAACACATAAAATGTTGTGTTGTATAAAACTTTCTCTTGATTTTTCTTAAAACCTCCAAGTAGATTGTGGGAAAGGCTTTCCAACTTATCAAGGAAAACAACTAAAAGCAACGAGCGATGTGTGTAACATCTGAAACATCTATAATGTCCAAAACATCTGCAGCGCCTCTAATGTCTGAAACATCTTCATTGTCTGCAACACCTGCAAAGCAATGCCTGAAACCCCTCCAAAGACAGAAGCGCCTGTAATGTTTGCAATGCCTGTAATGTCTTCAACATCCGTTTTCTAACCTTGACGTGTTGAATACTTGAAGCTAGCATGAGCACCTCTTCATCAATTGGGTAAATGATGGGAACATTAGCGTAAAACATGTTTATTGACATCACTAGCAGAACGTTCAGGCAAACAGCAGCGTCTGGACTGCAATGTTTGAATTAACTGACCTCTGACCTTGAGTTTTGATATGCACCCAAGTAAAGACCGCACACTGAGACAGAAGTTCAAGGCCATAACTCAAAGGTCATGTGCAATGTTCAGGGTTTTTTATGTTTGGGTAATGTTGAAGGAAAAGTAGATCACTGAGGTGACAGTCAACCTCACAGGTCAAGTATCAAGTGCAAGGTTAAAGGTCAAAGTACTTCGTTATAGAAACAGGTTTCCTCACAGACTGTTTAATTCAGTGAAGATTTTGTGTATTTTAAGGTACTTCTGTTTTTTTCCAGTAACAGTGTCAGTCTGACCTCCACTGAGGACAGACACTGTTGGTAGTAAAGGCATTTAAGGGTCAAAGGTCCCTGTCTTAGTAATGTTAGGAATTCAAATAATATGAGCGAAGTAGAGAAGCTTGAATCTTCGACTGGACTGAACTGACAGAAGTCACACTACCAGAGCAAGAATTTTAGCTGAGGAAGCTTCTGCGATTAGAAGCAAAACGTCCTCGCGTCAAGCAGCCCAGTCCAGGCGAAGATTCAAGCTTCTCTACTATGGAAACCACCTAGAAAACTGAGAGCCTTCACAGAAACAATATAAGCGAAGCGACACGCAGCGACAGGAAGCTTGCTCATGGTACACTGTGGCTCAAACAGGAAGTGCCAAATTTTTAATCCACAGTGAAACAGGAAATGTCAAATGTCAAACACTTCCTGGATTGACACTTCCTGCATTGACAGACGAGTTCCCATGGAATCTCACGGGAACTCAGTGGCAAGCTCACACTCAAACAGGAAGTGCCAAATTTTCAGTCACAGTGAAACAAGAAATGTCAAATGTTGAACACTTCCTGGCATGGGTGGGGCTAAAGCGGAGGCCATGGTTTCACTGGACTCCCCTGAAATCTGACTTGACACAGATGATTGACATGTCACGGCACCACACATCTGGATGAAAAGAGCTGCATTTTGAAATTAGTCACATTGACTGCTAGGTTCCTCCTGTCCAGTAGTTGGTGCTGTGTACCACAAAAGGTCTAATCCACCTTAGTAGAAGAAGAAAAAATGTTTGCTTCAGATCTGAACTAAATACGTCCTTTGATCTATGGACTTCTAATCACACCAAACTTATATTGGTGAGTAAACGACTGTATTTTATGCCAGAAATGAGGTCCAGGTTGTTAAAAGCAGCATTTCTCCTTAAATTTGGGTTTCCTTATATACACATGTTTAAGATAACCAACAGCAGCTGTTTCATGCTCTGTTGGCTTATTAGTGCAGCAGATAACTGAAACAATCCTTCAAATGGTGATACAATCATCAAAATCAGCACAAATACTCTTACACTACACTTAAAAAAACGACTGGCCACTTGAATTTTCAATACGTGACCAGGTAGGGGTCAATTGAAGAATTACACAGGGGTCAAAATTTAAAAATACACCAATCAACCTGAAAACTACATTGCGTTACTTGTCTGATTATAAAGATTCCAAAAAGGTATAGTTTGGATAGATAATTTTAGAAATTTTTATTCTTTATTTTTTGGTATTTCTTGTATTTAAATGGCATAAACAAATTATAATGTGTGAAATTTCAAGTGTTCCAATACTTTTGGAGGCCACAGTATCCTAACCTTATGATGACTGCAAAATGAGTGTGGTATTATTACTGTTTTATTTAAGAATGTTTAATTTTCACTGTTACTGCACTTTGTGTGAAATCATAGTCATATCATATATCATATTGATATGACAATATTGAGATATGATAATGTGGCCATATTGTACAGTCCTACTGTCAACTAGCTAAAAACTTTGAATATTAATTTGCATGTACATTACAAAAATGGTTAAAGCGGCAGGGAGTTAAGAGGGCTGTAATTAGGGGGGTCAGCTGAAAGGCGAAAAAAAAAAATGTTTAAAAGGTAGGGGGTATGGGGGGCAGAGGCCTCCAGAAGCTGAAAGGCAAAATAAGGAAAATGCTTAAAAAGATAGGGGGTCTGAAGCTGAAAGGTTTTAGCCATATCATGCATTTACTCAAAAAGTCTGAAGGACCTAAATGACATGGTGAGATGCTGAAGAGCTTTGCTTGTTCATGGCCGTGACATATACACATTAGACAGTGTCACATAATCTAGTATAAGCAAGTGAGAAAAACCATGGAACTGGGTTTGCCTCTGGCTCCAAAATCCTTGAGTCCACCTGTATCAGGGTTTGTACCAATTTTGCGGGTCTTCCCTCATTTGGTGTGAACATTAATCTGACCTGATATCCACTTGGTTTGACCCAACTCTAACCTTTTCAGTTGACTGCGCAGTACCAAAGAAGATTGGTACAAAAGCGAGCCAGATGATGCAGGTCGTGTACATGGTGAACCCAATCGGCTTGGCTTCGTTAAACGTCTCTGGGACACCACGACTCTTCACTGCGTACACCGTGCAGGTTACCTGGCAACACAATCAACACAGATGAGATCTTACCCAGAGGAAATTCATCCAAACTGCAAACTTTTACAAATCCATGACATGAAGTATGTCAAACTCAAAAGCAGTTTATTCAGCGATTAATAAGGTAACAATCGATAACCGATCAGATCTTTCAGAGGAATTGGTTACCATCAGGACGATGCTGTAGCTGAGGCAGCAGATGAGCGACAGGTCAGACATGTCGCATTTCAAGATTCCTCGAGCGAGGTCAGGGTTTGGAGGGCGGAGCTCATCGTAGTCAATGATGGTGTGAGGCGGCACGACGGCGAACCACACAAAGACGCCGAGGACCTGACACACACAGACAGACACACACACGCAGAGACAGAAATCTCAATCAGGAGTCTGTCAAATCTCAATGCCAGACTGCCAGTCTGTCCTCACCTGGACAGAGATCAGGATGAAGGTGATGGCCAGCTGGGAGGTGGGACTGATGAATTTGGGCGGAGTCACAGACCTCTTCCCCTGCTCAAAGATGCGGTAGATACGGTTGGTTTTGGTGAGCATGGCGGAGTAGGTAATGGCCATGCCGAGTCCCAGCAGGAGGCGCCGGAATGCACAGATCACCACACCAGGCTCAGCCATCATCAGGAAGGTGATCAGGTAGATCAAAAAGATTCCTGATGCAGACGGACAACGTGGTCACCTGAGACCATCAGCCCACTCCACGTACATCAGCATATTCATCAGCATGTCTTCAAATCAGCTATGTAGTAGTAGTAGCATATGAAAAATACTGCATTATCATCTATGGCCACAAGATGGGACCTTAACACATGTGACAAGCTGCTCCTGCACTGTATACTAAATGAGGTACTGAGTTACACTTTGAAGGATGAAAAGAAAGAGGAGGATGATGAGAAGAAGAATCAGCTCTGAATGAGAAAACTGTCGAGGAGAATGACTAAATTTAAGAAATCATTCTCAGAATGAAGGATCACATTCTGGAATAAAAAGAGGGAATATAACTTTTACACTACTTGAAACGACACTTGTTTGTACTGGGAGAGATAACAATAACAGTAATGCAACTTAGTTAAGCTAAAATATTAGAAAAGTCTATTATCTTTTTTTTTTTTTTTACATTTAAATAAACAATGCAGTGAGTTTTAAATAGATGAATTACACTGCACCTTAACCTCAGCTGTGATCATCTGTTTAGTGGCCAAAAGAAGCCATTTACGTACTTGCATTTAGTTTCTGCTCATTAACATGCAGATTAAATTGATTTTGCTTCTTGTCACATTAAGTGGTAGTCCATACATAACAAGAAACTGATAACAGCATTTTCGAGTGTATACCAGTATTTCCTGATGATAACGGTAGCGGTGTGTACCAGTATTTACCACTGACAACAGTACTTACCAGTGTGTACCAGGATTTACCACTGACAACAGTACTTACCAGTGTGTACCAGGATTTACAGATGACAGTGGTATTTACCTGTGTGTACTAGCATTTCCTGATGATAACGGTACCAGTGTGTACCAGTATTTACCACTGACAACAGTACTTACCAGTGTGTACCAGGATTTACAGATGACAGTGGTATTTACCTGTGTGTACTAGCATTTCCTGATGATAACGGTACCAGTGTGTACCAGTATTTACCACTGACAACAGTACTTACCAGTGTGTACCAGGATTTACAGATGACAGTGGTATTTACCTGTGTGTACTAGCATTTCCTGATGATAACGGTACCAGTGTGTACCAGGATTTACCACTGACAACAGTACTTACCAGTGTGTACCAGGATTTACAGATGACAGTGGTATTTACCTGTGTGTACTAGCATTTCCTGATGATAACGGTACCAGTGTGTACCAGTATTTACCACTGACAACAGTACTTACCAGTGTGTACCAGGATTTACAGATGACAGTGGTATTTACCTGTGTGTACTAGCATTTCCTGATGATAACGGTACCAGTGTGTACCAGTATTTACCAATGACAACAGTATTTACCAGTGTTTACCATTATTTAAAGATAATAATGGTATTTACCAGTGTGTACCAGTACTTACGCATAACAATAGCATTTTCCAGTGTGTATCAGCATTTAAAGATGACAACTGTATTTATCAGTGTGTACCAGAATTTGCAGATGACAACAGTATTTTGCAGTGGTGCCAGTATGGATGACAACGATATTTTCAAGAGTGTACCAGCAGTTACAGATGACAAAGGTAATTACCCATGTGTACCAGTACCAATGACAACTGTATTTACCAGGGTGTACCAGTAGATAAGGATGACAATGGTATTTACCCATATGTACCAGTATTTACAGGTGACAGTTGTTTTTACCAATGATGGTATTTTCCAGTGTGTGCTAGTATTTACCGATGACAACAGTATTTACCAGCATGTACCAGTATTTTCCGATGATTCCAGTATTTTCCAGTGTCTACCAGTATTTATAGATGATAAAGGTATTTTGCAGTGTGTACCAGTATTTACCGATGACAAAGATATTTACTAGTTTTCTCTTTCCCTTTTCGGCTGCTCCCGTTAGGGGCACTACAGCAGATCAATTGTTTTCATCTCATTCTGTCCTCTGTATCTTCCTGTGTCTCACCAGCTACCTGCATGTCCTCCCTCAGCACATCCATAAACCTCCTTTTTGGCCTCCCTCTTCTCCTCCTGCCTGGTGGCTCCATCCTCAGCATCCTTCTCCCTATATACCCTGGGTTCCTCCTCTTCACATGTCCAAACATCTCAGTTCCACCTCCTCTCTGACTTTGTCTTCAAACCGTCCCACCTGAGCCGTCCCTCTGACATGTTCATTCCTAATCCTGTCCATCCTTGTCAATCCCAAAGAGAATTGCAACATCTTCAGCTCTGCCTCTTGTGTTTTTGTTAGTGCCACCATCTCTAAGCTGTTCAGCATAGCTGGTCATAGTCTTGTAGACTTTCCACTTCCCTCTTGCTGATATTCTTCGGTCTTACTCCTGCCACCTTTCTCCACCCACTCCATCCTGCCTGCACTCTCTTCTTCACCTCTCTACCACACTCTCCATTACTTTCGACAGTTGACCCCAAGTCTTTAAACTCATCTACTTTAGCCGCTTCTACTCCTTGTAACCGCACTATTCCACTGGGCTCCCTCTCATTCACACACATGTACTCAGTCTTGCTGACTTTCATTCTCTTTCTCTCCAGAGCATATCTCCACCTTTCCAGACTAGACTCAACCTGCTCTTTACTCTCATAACAGATCACAGTGTTATTTGCAAACATCATAGTCCATGGAGCCTCCTGTCTAATCTCATTGGTCAACCTGTCCATCACCATTGCAAACAAGAAAGGACTTAGAGCTGATCTTTGGTGTAATCCCATGTCTACCTTGAATTAGTCTGTCATTCCTACTGCTCATCTCACCACTGTCACACTATCCTTGTACATGTCCTGCACTACCGTTATATACTTCTCTGCCACTCCAGGTGTCCTCATGCAATACCAAAACTCTTCTCTTGGCACCCTGTCATAAGTTTTCTCTAAATCCACAAACACACAATGTAATTCCTTCTGGCCTTCTCTATACTATTCCATCAGTATTCTCAGAACAAACATTGCATCTGTAGTGTTCTTTCTCGGCATGAACCCATACTGCTGCACACCTGTTTTCAAAGACTAGCTCTGACTGCCCTTTTCCATAACTGCATGCTGTGGCTGATTGGCTTAATGCTACTGCAGCTCTGCACATCACCCTTCTTCTTAAAAACAGGAACTGTTGTGTGTTGGGGGGTTTGGCTGGACATTTTGGTGTTGTTTTCTTTTCTTTGCTCTCCAGGTGGTATGCAAACTGGTTTTTGTCTGTGGAGAAGGTACTGGCAGAAGAGTCCTTCACCCTCATCAGCATTATTAGCTGCATCTGTGGATGATGCTCACGTGTAAACTTAAAGACTTTCAGCTGAAGCAGATAATGAGATGGCGTTCTGCATTTAAGCCATGAGTGATTTGAGCAGAATTGCCAGGAACTCGACCTTGTGACGTTCGTTTGTGAGACGCTGAGGACCGCGCCTGGGTTTGACACATCGTGCCTGTGAAGGAGGACGGGTGAGGGACACATGCTGTCAGCACACATCAGAGGTGATGATTGTCTGAAAAAGTGTTAACAGTAATTTGATATTTTGTTACGCAGTATATTTGAACATTGATGAGAATTGTGCAGCTCGCTTCTCACTGCCGTGGCGTACGGACTGATGATCCTCCACCTGTTGTGAGAAGCTGCTCATTTACATAAGGCTTAAATTCAGACCTGAATGTGTTGCTGATAGTGTGTGCCTTTGAAGGATATTTGTTGTAGCTGTTGACTTACCTCACCTTTTCCATCCTTCACAGAGTCAGTTTGTCGTGTCCACCTGGGGGGTGTTCGGCGGTGAGTCTGGGTCCAGAAGCGTCGAGCTTCGATCCATTTGGGCGCTGGAGAGCGCGCCGTCCTTCATCTCGCCAGACAAACGCACATTTATGTTGTACACAATTATTGCACAAAAGGGAAATAAATTTGTTTTGTTTTTGGAACCGCTTTCTGGTTATTTTAGCGCTGGGTTCAGTCAGACGCTGGTCACGCTCCTCAACTCGCGTCTGCACATAACAGTAGTTCCCGGCCATTCCAAAATGGACCCAGCGGCAGAAGTGGTTCCTTTTGCTGAAAAAGTTCAAGAATACTTGGAGAAGATATGGGAGCAATTACGGCCTCTCGCAAATCAAATTAAACAAACAGATGCTCGCATTACGGAGCTTGCAGCGCAAGCCGTTCTGCTTCCTGCTGCTCCAGCTGTGGCACTATCGATACCGGTGCAGATAACTCTGTCACCCAAGGGGAGGCGGAGTGCGGCGGATTATACCGTGGATTTCTGAATTTTTTCTGCTCAGTCCGGTTGGAATGCCGCAGCTTTGAGAGGAGTGTTTGTGGATGGTTTGAACGATTCATTAAAAGACGAGCTAGCAGTCCATGACGAATCAAAAGATTTAGATGAGCTAATATCTTTGGCTATTCATCTAGATGATCGGATAAAGGAGCGTGGACACGAGAGAGGGCGGACATCAGAGCGGGTCTTTTCGTCTCGGGGCTTTCCCCAACACAGATCAGGGCTGCCTCTTCTTCGCTCCACTGAGACTCCTCCGACGGGACCTCTGGCTCCTCTTGTGGATGAGCCCATGCAGCTCGGACGAGCTGAAGCCGCCATATTGCCCCGGTCATATAAGCGTCAAGAAAGAACAATGACGTATCTCCAGGTGTTCTTAGACAGGCATAATAATGGACAAAAAAAAAAAAAAAGGAGCAGATCTTTGGTTGTTTAGTTATTTGGGCTGTTTTTGTTTTCATGTAAGGGGTTATAAATTGTTTGGGGATTTAGAGGCAGTTCTGGTGGAGTGAACGACTGGCGGTTCGGAGCTCGGCTGGACTCAGGTAATCATTATTTGAACTTAGGTCATTTTTGTTTGAGGATTGGGTCATTTTGTTTTGTTGTTTTTTTTATTTCCCTGCTTCCCTAACCCCAACCTCACATGCTCTAAGACCGATTGTCTTGTGGGTTGTGGGGTGGTGCAGGTTGGTTACGCTGAGCATATCTCAGAAAACCTCTGCACCTGGGGGGGGGGTTGTCAGGGGCGTTTTTTTGGATTTGGTTGATGCCCGGTTCCACTCCAGCCCCGGTGGGCCTTTGACCGTTCGTCATTGGTGTTACCGGGGTGTGGTGCAGCAGGAACGTACCTCAGTCGGAGTGGTGGGCCGATCTGTGCCGTTCGCCATTTCGGTAGTTCCACCCCTCCCGATGGGCTGGTGATATGGTCGGTTTGGGGCACCGGACGTATTTCCGGTTTTCCGCTGCGCTTAGGGGATGGGACTGGGTTAGTTTTTCCTGTTTCCTTCCTCAGCTTGGTAGTTTTGTGCCGTTCGCCAAAATTGAGCTGACGATAGGCTCTGGGAGTGATCTGGGGTCTTTCGGTGTGCTGGGGGGGTAACAGGGTTTGCCGGTTGTTTTATTTGCCCCCGGGGTGGTTTTCTGAAGTCCGCCGGGGGTTGGCTTTTTGTGTTTTTATGTTTCCTTCCAGGATCCACCTCCAGGGTTGATGGGACGGTCCTCTGGGAGGGAATTGGCTTGTGGGGCCGACTAGCCAAGTGTGGCCGGGTCTGGGGTTCCTGGGTTGTGGGGAGGGTGCCTCCTGGGGTTAGATGGCACGGTCCTCTGGGGGGCGCTGTTGCTCCATGAATACCTGGGGACCTCTGTGGGATTCCGGCTTTGGCTGTTACTCCTGGAACTGGTGGTAAAGGTCTTCTGGAGGGTGTTGGGCTCTGCAAGTCATTCTGGGGGGGGGGTTGTTTGTTATTTTTCTTTGTGAATTTATGTTGGTATTGTGTTGTTGGGGCTATGTTGGGTTTTTGGATTTGGGTGTTTTTCTTTTCTTCCCGGGGTTGGATGGGACGGTCCCCTGGGGAGGGTTTGGGTGGGTTTTGTATTTTTGTCTTGTATGTTGGATTGTATATGGGACTTTTTGGGGTTTTTTGTTGATGCCAGCCAGCCTTCCAGCCGCGGTGCCCTGTCCTGCTGTCTGCGGTGGACCTTGGGAGCGTTACGCCGTCTGCTTCCTGACGAGGACCCCGGAGGGAGGTGCTGTTCTCGGGCCTGGTCTGTTCGGTCGCCGGGAGGCTTCCCGTTGATGGGGGGGTACTGTTGTGTGTTGGGGGGTTTGGCTGGACATTTTGGTGTTTTCTTTTCTTTGCTCTCCAGGTGGTATGCCAACTGGTTTTTGTCTGTGGAGAAGGTGCTGGCAGAAGAGTCCTTCACCCTCATCAGCATTATTAGCTGCACCTGTGGATGATGCTCACGTGTAAACTTAAAGACTTTCAGCTGAAGCAGATAATGAGATGGCGTTCTGCATTTAAGCCATGAGTGATTCGAGCAGAATTGCCGGGAACTCGACCTTGTGACGTTCGTTTGTGAGACGCTGAGGACCGCGCCTGGGTTTGACACATCGTGCCTGTGAAGGAGGACGGGTGAGGGACACATGCTGTCAGCACACATCAGAGGTGATGATTGTCTGAATAAGTGTTAACAGTAATTTGATATTTTGTTACGCAGTATATTTGAACATTGATGAGAACTGTGCAGCTCGCTTCTCACTGCCGTGGCGTACGCAGTGATGATCCTCCACCTGTTGTGAGAAGCTGCTCATTTACATAAGGCTTAAATTCAGACCTGAATGTGTTGCTGATAGTGTGTGCCTTTGAAGGATATTTGTTGTAGCTGTTGACTTACCTCACCTTTTCCATCCTTCACAGAGTCAGTTTGTCGTGTCCACCTGGGGGGTGTTCGACGGTGAGTTTGGGTCCAGAAGCGTCGGGCTTCGATCCATTTGGGCGCTGGAGAGCGCGCCGTCCTTCACCTCGCCAGACAAACGCACATTTATGTTGTACACAATTATTGCACAAAAGGGAAATAAATTTGTTTTGTTTTTGGAACCGCTTTCTGGTTATTTTAGCGCTGGGTTCAGTCAGACGCTGGTCGCGCTCCTCAACTCGCGTCTGCACATAACAAGGAACCACCACACTTCATCTCCACTCCTCAGGCATCCTCTTACTTTCTAAAACTTTATTAAATAATCTGGTTACAAACTCCACTGCCATCTCTCCAAGACATTTTCACGCCTCCACCGGAATATCATCTTGACCATCTGCCTTTCCACTCTTTATCCTCTTCATAGCTGCCCACGCTTCTTCCTTATTTATTGCTTGTAATTCCTGATTTAGTCTCTCCACATCATCCAGCCTTTTCTCTCTCTCATTTTTTTCATTCACCTGCTCCTCAAACTATCCCCTCCATCTTCTCACCACAGTCTCCCCACTTGCACATCATCTGCATCTTTTACCACCTTAGCCTGCTGCAGATCCTTCCCAGCTCGGTCCCTTTGTCTGGCCAATTGGTACAAGTCCTTTTCTCCTAACTTACTATTCATCTTCTTGTACAGGTCGCTAAATGCCTTTTCCTTAGCTTGCTACTTTTCTTTGTACTCCTTTTTACTTTCTTCATCTCTACAACTATCCCAGTTCTTTTTTGCCATCCTCTTTCTCCTTATGCTTTCTGGGACATCTTTGTTCCACCAGCAAGTCTTCTTGTCTTCCTTCCACTGTCCACGTCTCACCCAGTACCTTCCTAGCTGTCTCCCTCACCACATCTGCAGTACTTTTCCAGTTGTCCAAAACTGCTTCCCCTCCATCCAGTGGCTCTCTCACCTGCTCACTGAATTTCACACAAAAGTCTTCTTCCTTCAGCTTCCACCATCTGATCCTTTGTTGAGCACTCACTGTATTCTTCTTTACCTCTAAAGTCATCCTACAAACTACCATCCTATGCTGTCTAAAGATAAACTTTATTGATCTCACAGAGGAGAAATTCACGTTATGTCAGCTTTTAAAATGTTCATCAAACAGTGTGTGCAAGGATAAGCAATAATAATAATACTTGTAACAGTACAAGACATAAGATATGAGGTAGAAAAAGAATATATATATATATATATATATACACACACATATACATACACATACATATACACCCATGCACGCATACACATATGCACACACATACCTATACACATACACATATGCATATATATAAACATGATTGAGATTGAAAAGGAGATAGGAGCATCTTCTTTACAATATGTGAAATGGAGTTTAGATGTGGTTAGGTGACATTAGTGCAGGGATATGCAAACGAGTTGTTATTAATATTGCACGTGATTTGTAGACATATTATTGCATGTGGTTATTTCACAGTGTTATTGTACAGCCTGACAGCAGCAGGGAGGAACGACCTGCGGTATCGTTCCTTCTTGCACTGAGGGTGCCTCAGTCTGTCACTGAACGAGCTGGTCAGCTCCACTACAGTCCGGTGCAGAGGGTGAGAAGAGTTGTTCATGATGGATTTGAACTTGGTTTGAACCTCCAGAGACTCCAGAGGACAGCCCAGGACAGAGCTGGACTTCCTGACCAGCTTGTTCAGTCTCTTCCTGTCCTGCTCTGTGATGCCCGGGGCCCAACAGTGGACAGCATAGAGAGAGCAGAGGCTACAACAGAGTTGTAGAAGGTCTTAGAGCGCTGCTCACTCCAAAGGATCTCAGTCTCCTCAGGACGTGGAGGCGACTCTGACCTTTTTTGTACAGGGCGTCGGTGTTGTGAGTCCAGTCCAGTTTGCTGTTGAGGTGAACACCCAGGTATTTGAAACTGCCCACAGTCTTTATGTCCTCCCCCTGGATGTTCACCGGTAGGTGAGGTGGTGGTTTCCTCCTGAAGTTGATCACCATCTCCTTCGTCTTACTGGTGTTGAGACACAAGTGGTTGCGCTCACACCAGTCCACGAAGTCTGTGATGACCGACCAGTACTCCAGCTAGTTCCCCTCAGACACGCGACCCACAATGGCGGAGTCATCAGAGAACTTCTGGAGGTGGCAGCTGTCTGTGTTGTAGGTGAAGTCTGAAGTGTAGAGGGTGAAGAGGAAAGGAGAGAGGACGGTGCCCTGGGGGGCCCCGGTGCTGCACATTACCACCTCAGACTGACAGCTGTGCATTTGCACGTACTGCGAGCGGTCAGTGAGGTAGTCAATGGTCCAGGCGGCGAGGTGTTCATCCACACCTGCGTCCTCCAGCTTCTCCCGCAGCAGCGCCGGCCTGATGGTGTTGAAAGCACTGGAGAAATCAAAGAACATGACTCTCAGTGCTCCCGTCAGTCTCCAGGTGGGTGAGCACTCGCTGCAGTAGGTAGATGACAGCGTCATCTACCCCGATGTTGGGTCTGTAGGTGAACTGCAGTGGGTCCAGGGTGTCGCTCACCATGGTGCGGAGGTGAGACAGGACGAGCCGTTCCATGGTCTTCATGAGGTGGGAGGTCAGGGCAACTGGTCTGTAGTGGGCCGGTTCCTTGGCTTGCGGTGTTTTGGGAACCAGGACCACACAGGAGGTCTTCCACAGGGTGGGGACCACCCCCAGGCTGAGGTTCATGTTGAAGATGTGGCTGAGGACCTCACAGAGCTCATCTGCACAGGTCCTCTGCAGCCTCGGGGTGATCCCATCAGGTCCTACTGCTTTCCTCTGCTTCAGCCGCAAGAGCTGGCTTCTCACCTCGGGTGGAGTTACAATGGGGGGGGGCTGGGGTGTGAGCTGAGGTAGGCTGGTGCTGAATACAGTCATGGGGGAGGAGGGACGAGGTCCGGGGTGCAGTGGAGGTGACCAGGGGGTAGAAGGTGGGGGGTCAGAGGGACTGGAGGGCTGGCTACTCTGGACATGTGGAGAGCCGGGAGCAGGCAGGGGGGCAGGCGTGGAGGAGCCAAAACGGTTAAACTAGCTGTTTAGCTCCTCTGCGACCTGAGAATCCCTATCTGCAGTCCTGCTGGGACCCTACCCAACTCCGGAGGCGGTCTTGAGGCATCTCCACACGTCTCTGATGTGGTTCCGGGCCAGCTGCTCCTCCATCTTACCTCCATACACCTTCTTGACTGCACAGATCTTCCACTGGAGCTCCTGTTGGACTCTACGCTGCTCCTCTCTGTCTCCAAGAGTTGAAAGCCCTCTTCTTCTGGTTCATCAGGACCTTCAGCTCGGGGGTCACCCAGGGGTGGTTGTTGGGAAAGCACCGTACCCTCTGGGTAGGCACAGTGCTCTCCACACAAAAGTTCATGTAGTCAGTGACACACTGAGTCAGGCTGTTGATGTCTTCACCATAAGAGTTTTGAAACATGCTCCAGTCTGTGGTTCTGAAACAGTCCCTCAGCCTCTCAGTGGCCACTTCAGTCCAGAGTTTCACTGACCTTTACTGCACTGGCTCTCTTCTCACCCTGGGTGTGTATTGGGGGAGCAGATAGACGAGATTGTAATCAGAGCGTCCCAGCGGGGGGAGGGGGTTGGAGGTGTAAGCGTCCTCCACATTAGTGTAAAAAAGGTCCAGTATTCTATTGTCCCTGGTTTTACACGTACTGGATAAACGTGGGGAGGGTGGCGGAGAGGGAGGCATGATTAAAGTCCCCGGTGATGAGGAAGAGCGTGTGGGGGTGTTGTCTGCAGCCGCGTGACTGTGCTGTGAATCCGCTCACAGGCAGCGGCGGCGTCTGCAGAGGGAGGAATATACGCGCAGAGCGTAATCACACTTCCAAACTCCCGTGGGAGATAGTACGGCCTCATGCTCACCGCGAGTAGCTCCACTTCCGAGGAGCAGATCTGGTCTTTGACGTGAATATGAGCTGCGCTGCACCATCTCTCATTCACATAAACGGCGAGCCCCCCTCCTCTCTTTTTTCCGCTCTCTGCCAACGTCCTGTCCGCGCGGATGAGTGTGAAGCCGCCCATGTTGATAACAGAGTCCAGTACATGTTCATCCAACCACATCTCCATGAAGCACATGAGACTGCAGCCCTTATACAGCCTATGGAAATGGGTTAGCGCTGCTAGCTCCTCGGTATTGTTGCGGAGTGACCTTACATTCCCCATGACCACAGACGGAATATAAGTCTTTCTCCGCTTTGTCCGCCCGCCCCTGCACCCCTCTGTTTCTTACGAATGTCTGCAGGTATGTCCGGGTGCTCAGCATAGCGGGGGCCTGGCCCACTCTGCATTGAGTCTCTTAATCCAAGCAGCTGATCCCGGATATAAACAATGGGACGTCCGGAGTTGGAAACAAAGGGATTTCCCCGCGCTGCCTCGAAAAGTGCCGAGAGCAGCATGAAAATAATCACGAGTAACAAAAGTGGGTTTCCCATGTGCATACTTGCACAGGGTACCACCTACTGCAAATAAAGACAAATAAGCACCATTAAAAAGTATTAAAAATAGCGAAAGCAGGAAAAGAGGGGGCAGAGCTGAAGTAACAGGCTGCTGCATCAACAGCGCCATCTTGAAAGTGAAAGTCTAGCTACACTCTCTCCTGCCACCACTTTACAGTCTTTAATTGCTTTCAGCTTGCATCTCTTACAAAGAATATAGTCCACCTGCTTGCACCTTCCTCCATTCTTATTGTCATAATTCACAGGTAGGCAGGGCAAAGCAGGTGGTAGGGAGCAAAATGCAGACACACAGGCAGGTGGTGGAAGAAGAAAAAGGCTTTATCGAAAATTTAGGCAGAGTCTGGTACACAGAAGGCAGTCAGCATTGTAGAGGTACAGGCAGGTGATAAGCAGAGGTGTTGTAAAAAAATACAGGTGGGGTTTGATACCACAGCAAAACAACGTAACATGGGAAAAGACAAAAATCCAGATCCAGAACACAAGCGAGGTTGAGCAAAATGTGACAGCAAGAAACTGTGATGAGAGGGCCAGGATGAAGATAACAAAATCAACGAGCAAGCAGTGGAAAAGAAAACTTGCAGAACTTAAATACACTGAGTTAATTAGGATGTGATATGGAGCAGGTGTGGTGTGCAGGCAGGAGGAGGGTGTGGACTAACAGAGAGGACAGGCTATGTGAGACAAGAGAATGAATGCTGTGACAGGTGGACAAGGAGGTGACAAACAAAACTGGGCGTGGCCAACAGAGCTGAGAAGGTGATGGGCAAGAGAGTGGAGAGATATGAGGACGTGACTGTGATCCAAATGAAACTGGATGTGAAAGCATGAGAACTGAGACAAAGGAGTGCAGTGACAACATGGACATGACAAACAATACTAAAATATCCAACACTGCATTGAAACTAAACATGAACAGAATCGGGTTAGACAACTAGAAAATCAAAAGCTAAAACTAGAATGGAACTGAGATGAATAATAATAACTGAAGACAAATGTGGTAAACCTGACAAATAAACTTAGTGACACAAGTAATCAAAAAACAATCAAAAACAGTGCATCAAAACTAAACTAAACCAGAACGGAACTCAAAATGTGGCTGAAGAGTAATGAACAGAAAGCAAGCTGTGACAAAAGTAAATTAAACAGATGGTCAAAAAAGCAGACAAAAGGAAATCAATAAAGAGACTGACAGTAAAACATAACAGGCGAGGACTGAGCAGGGGCAAAACCTGACACTTATAGGTCACCCTGTGCTCTTCCTTTTTCCTAAAGTAGGTGTTCACCACAGCCATTTCCATCCTTTTTGCAAAATCAACTACTATCTGTCCTTCCACATTCCTGTCCTTGATACCATATCTACCCATAACTTCCTCATCACCTCAGTTCCCTTCACCAACATGCCCATTGAAGTCCGCTCCTATCACCAATTTTTGATGCTTGGGTTCACTCTTCACCACCTCATGTAACTCACTCCAGAAATCATCTTTCTCCTTCATCTCACAACCTACCTGTGGGCCATACGCACTGATGATATTCATCCTCATTCCTTCAAGTTTCAACTTCACACTCTGTCAGACACTTACTGAGCCTCCAACCAGTGGTGGGCACAGCTAACCAAAAAAGTTAGCTTCAATAACCGCTAATCTGCTAACTGAAAAATTAACTTTTATAACGCTAAACCGATAAACCGGTAAAAAAAATTAGCGGAAGCTACAGCAAACCACAAACTTTTAATATTGACTTCGGTACACGGTCAGCTATTGACAGAGTTTAAGCACCACCGATGCTTCTGAGTAAAATCAACAGTGATCACAATCCCAACACAAACGAGTCAGAGCTTCTGTCTTTGTGCACCCTGCCCACTGCAGTAAAGAAGTGTCATTTACTTTCAACATGGAACAGCACAGACGTGTAACAGAAGACATCAAAAGCATGGCAGTTTTGACTTCTGGTTTGATTTATAAACCAAACTAATTCCTTGACAGTTTATCAACATTAACGTCAATCCTGTAATTTTTACAAAGTGAAAATATCGCACATATCTTTTAGTTTTAAAGTAATACTCTAATTCTGAAGGTTTGAGCATTAACACACACATATGCCAAAAGGCATTATGGGTAAATGAGCCTCCTCTCATCACTGGTTGGTTGGTTTATTTATTTGTAAAAAGCCAACACACAAGTTACTGCACCATGTGTTGGCTTTTACAAATAAATGTGTATTTGTACAACACCAATTCCAATGAAGTTGGAACATTGTGTGAAATGTAAATTAAAAGAGAATACAATGATTTGCAAATCCTCTTCAACCTATATTTAATTGAATTCACCACAAAGACAAGATATTTAATGTTCAAACTGATAGACTTTTTTTGTTCTTGTGCAAATATTTGCTCATTTTGAAATGGATGCCTGCAACACATTTCAAAAAAGCTGGGACAGGGGCAACAAAAGACGGGGAAAGTTGATGAATGTTCAAAGAACACCAAATTGGAAATGGGTGAGTGTCATGATTGGGTATAAAAGGAGCATCCCCAAAAGGCTCAGCCGTTCACAAGCAAAGATGGGGTGAGGATCACCACTTTGTGAACAGCTGCGTGAAAAAATAGTCCAACAGTTTAAGAACAATGTTTCTCAATGTTCAATTGCAGGAAATTTAGGGATTCCATCATCTACAGTCCATAATATCAGAAGATTCAGAGATTGTGGAAAGTAAGTGGCAAGGTCGGAAACCAACAGTGAATGCCCGTGACGATCCCTCAGGTGGCGCTGCATTAAAAACCGACATCATTGTATAAAGGATCTTGCCGTATGGGCTCAAGAACGCTTCAGAAAACCATTGTCAGTTAACACAGTTCGTTGCTACATCTACAAGTGCAAGTTAAAACTCTACCATGCAAAGTGAAAGCCATACATCAACAACATCCAGAAACGCCGCCGCCTTCTCTGGGCCCGAGCTCATTTGAAATAGACAGACGCACAGTGGAAAAGTGTGCTATTGTCTGATGAGTCCACATTTCAAATTGTTTTTGGAAATCATGGACGTCGTATCCTCCGTACAAAAGAAGAAAAAGACCATACAGCTTGTTACCAGTGCAAAATTTAAAAGCCAGCATCTGTGATGGTATGGGGGTGTGTTAGTGCCCATGGCATGGGCAACTTACACATCTGTGATGGCACCATCAATGCTGAAAGGTACATCCAGGTTCTGGAACACATGCTGCCATCCAAGCAAGGTCTTTTCAGGGACGTCCCTGCTTATTTCAGCAAGACAATGCCAAGCCACATTCTGCACGTGTAACAACAGCGTGGCTTCGTAGTAAAAGAGTGCGGGTACTAGACTGGCCTGCCTGCAGTCCAGACCTGTCACCCATTGAAAATGTGTGGCACATTATAAAGTACAAAATATGACAACGGAGACCCCGGACTGTTGAACAACTGAAGTTGTACGTCAAGCAAGAATGGGAAAGAATTCCACCTAGAAAGCTTCAACAATTAAGTGTCCTCAGTTCCCAAACTATGCATTTTTATGCATTTTAGGTCAAAATGCATAGAACCCTGCCATCTATTGTACGGGAGTGTGAATAGTGACCAACGATCACATGGTCGCTATTCATTGTGCTGAATCGTATTTTCCATTGTGTACCAGTATTTACTGATAACTGTATTTACCAATGACAACAATGTTTACTGGTCTGTACCAGTAGTTATGGATGAGAATTGTTTTTATGTATGTGCCAGTAGTTATGGATGACAACAGTATTTATCAATATGTACCAGTATTTAACGATGACAATGGCATTTACCAAAGTGTACCAATGTGTACCACTCTTATAGATGACAAAGGTATTTACCAATGGGTACCAGCAGTCACAGATGACAACGGTATGCACCAGTCTGTACCAGTATTTACCAATGACAATGCTGTTTACCAATGTGTGAAGGGTTCTAGCTACAATGAGCGGTGCTGGGCGGTACCACCCAGCACTGCAAATGTCCTCCCGGCTCTCGGGTTCAAATTTCCTCTCCTGCCCATCATGGATTTATCAAAAAATGAACTGAAATGTTGCTGAAAAATGTACCAATTCTATCATATTTCAAGCTTATAGTGTCATACTTTTGCTTTACTTTGCAACTTCAACCAAATAATTAAAGAAATAAATATAATTCTCATTTTCTTCATATCTCTGCCACAAACAGCAGAGCTTTGCAGTCAGCTACTTTCGGCACTTAAAACAGATCAGAGCGGAGACGTGGTGCATCACAATCTGCTCTGATTTAACCCTCTGGGGTCAGAGGGCATTTTTTGGACAGTTCACTCGCCTTGCATAAATGTTTATTATTGCTGTTAACAGCTCTCCCTGCATCCCACAATCAGGTTTTATGTCTCTTTTTTTCAGGACAACCTGTGCTTTCAGAATATGTTTTTGTTGTGTTTTATGAGTGTAATAAAGGTTTACAATCAAAAATAGGCAAGTTAGAAATAAAGCGAAAAATAATTTTCCACACACATTTATTCAAAACACACAGCAAACTATAATAAACAACTGTTTTGACACTTTATAAAGGTAATTTGAGGTCTTGTGTGAAAGACTGCACAACAAAAAGGTTCAAACAATAAACACAAATGGACATTTTGAACAATATATACAAAATGGTCTATGCGTTTTGTTGTCCACTGATATGGTCAACAGTGCTTTACGCAGAGAAAGCAACAGAGTTATCCAGTAACAGTCACATGCAAACTAGTGGAGCAATCCTGATAGTTACACACTCTTTGTTTGAGCACGTGAGATTGTCATCAGAGGCTCTCTGTGTGCTCCTGCTTTCACTGATCGCTGTGCGTAATGGCGCAGGGCACACTGAGTATGTATTAATAGTATGTACTCATTGGAGCACCCAGGGGGCTATTCAAATGGGCCAACTAGTAACATATCACTCCTGAAAACGATCTTTGGCTTTTCACGTGAGGTAAATCTGCCCTACGATTGGATTTTGGAAAACCATGTGATGGTGAAACAATTCCGACTGGACACTCACATTGCGCACGTCATCACACAGCTTCTATGAGGAGTACAAAGATGGCTGATGGCTGGCTCGAAAGTCTGCAGAGTTAACTTTTCAGCAAAAAAAAAAAAAGTTTCTATCTCATATCATTCAAAAGTTATTTATAATTTAGTAAAGCTTGGTCTTAGCCTAGCTAGAACCCTGAATGTGTACCAGTATTTAGCGATGACAACTGTATTTACCAGTGTGTACCAGTATATAGGGTAGCACGGTTGATTAGTGGTTAGCACTGTTGCCTCACAGCTAGAAGGTCATGAGTTTGTTTCCCACTTGCGGCTTTTTTGTGTGGTTTCCGTGTTCTCCCCATGTTTGCGTGGGTTCTCTCCGGGTGCTCTGGTTTGATCCCACATCCAAAGACATGCAAGTTAGGTGAAATGGAATCATTAAATTGTCCATAGGTGTGTGCGCGGGTGTGAATGTGTTTGTTTGTCTATATGTGGCCCTGCAACAGGCTGGCGTCCTGTCCAGGGTGTAACCCACCTCACTCTCTAAGACTGTTGGGATAGGCTCCAGGTCCCAGCGACCCTTAATTGGACTAAGCGGTTGCAGATGAGTGTGTGTACCAGTATATACCAATGACAACTGGTATCTACCAGTGTGTACCACTATTTACTGATGGCAATGGTATTTAACAGTGTGTACCACTATTATCAATGACAAGTCGTTACCAGTGTGTACCAGTGTTTACAGATCTTAACAGTATTTACTGATGATAACACCATTTACGGATGATAACAGTATTTGCTAATGTGTACTAGTGTTTACTGATGACAGTATTTTCTGATAACAGTATTTACTGATAACAGTATTTATGCTCATTTGCATAAAGCTTAAAATACAGACCTGAATGTGTTGCTGATAGTGTGTGTCTTTTGAAGGATATTAGTTGTAACTGCTGACTTACCTCACCTCTTCTATCCTTCGCAGAGAGTCGGTTTGTCGTGTCCACCTGGGGGGTGGTTGGCGGTAATAGTGGGTCCAGGAGCGCCGGGCTTCGATCCTTTTGGGCGCTGGAGAGCGTGCCAGCCTTCACTCCACCAGAAGGACGCTTTTTCAGTCTTACACTTTATTATGCACCAGCGGGTGAAATAAATTGTTTTTGTTATTGGAACCGCTTTCTGGTTATTTTTAGCGCTGGGTTCCATCTGACGCAGGTCCGCTCCTCAACCCGCGTCGACACATAACAGACCCAGCGACAGAGGCGGTTCCTTTCGCCGAAAAAGTTCGAGAACACTTGGAGAAAATATGGGAACAATTGCCGCATCTCACAAGCCAAATTGGGCCAGCGGACGCCCGTGTTGCGGAGCTTGTAGCGCAAGCCGTTCCGCTTCCTGCTGCTCCAGCTGTGGCACCATCGATACTGGTGCAGATAACTCCGTCTCCCAGAGATTCGGCGTCCGAACTGATTGTTTGTCGTCCGGAGCCTTATGCGGGAGACGGTGAAGCCTGTGCTTCATTTTTGATGCAATGTTCTCTGGTGACGTATCTCCAGGTGTTCTGGGACAGGCAAAATAACACACACACACACACAAAAAAAAAAAAAAAAATCTTGTATGGGTTAATGTTTTGTTTTCTTTAAATAGGGGTTATAATTTGTTTGGGGAGTCAGAGGCGTGTCTGGTGGAGTGAATGTTAGGCGGTTAGAAGCCCGTCTGGGCTCACTTAATTGTTAATTTTTATGTGTTTTTAGGTATTTTCTGTTTGGGTTGTTGGGTTGTTTTATTTTGTTGTTTTTTATTTCCCTACATCCCTAACCCCAACCTCACTTGCCCCAAGACCGTTCGTCTTGTGGGTTGTGGGGTGGTGCAGGTTGGTCACGCTGAGCGTTCTCAGAAGACCTCTGCACCTAGGGGGGGGGGGGGGTGTTAGGGGCGTTTTTCTTGGTTTGGTTAGGGCCCGGTTCCACTCCAGCCTCGGTGAGCCTTTGTACCGTTCGTCATTGGTGTTGCCGGGGTGTGGTGCAGCGGGAACATACCTCAGTCGGAGGGGTGGGCCGATCTGTTGCCGTTCGCCATTTCGGTAGTTCCACCCCTCCCGAGAGGCTGGGGTATGGTCGAGTTGGGGCACCGGACGTATTTCCGGTTTTCCGCTGCGCCTTGGGGTTGGGGCTGGGTTAGTTTTTCCTGTTCCCTTCCCCGGCTTAATGTTTTGAGCCGTTCGCCAAAATTGAGCCACCGAGGGGCTCTGGGAGGGACCTGGGGTCTTTCGGGGTGCCGGGGAAGGTAACAGGGTTTACGGTCGTTTTATATCCCCCCGGGGTTGTTTTTGGTAGTCCTCCGGGGGTTGGATTTTGATTTTGTTTTGTTTCCTTCCGGGTTCCACCTCCAGGGTTGATGGGACGGTCCTCTTGGGGGGGGAATTGGCTTGGGGCCGACTAGCCAAGTGTGGCCGGGTCTGGGGTTCCGGGGTTGTGGGGAGGGTACCTCCTGGGGTTGATGGTACGGTCCTCTGGGGGGCGCCGTTTGCGCCATGTACACCTGGGGACCTTTGTGGGATTCTGGTTCTGGCTGTTCCTCCTGGAACTGGTGGTAAAGGCCTTCTGGGGGGGGGTTGGGCTCTGCAGGTCGTTCTGGGGGGGTTGTTTGTTATTTTTCTTTTATGCATTTATGTTTGTATTGTGTTTGTGGGGCTGTGTTGGGTTTTTGCATTTGGGTGTTTTTCTTTTCTTCCCGGGGTTGGATGGGATGGTCCCCTGGGGAGGTTTTGGGTAGGTTTTGTGTTTTTTCTTGTGTGTTGGATTATACTAGGGACTGTTTTGGGGTTTTTGTTGATGCCAGTCGGCCTTCCAGCTGCGGTGCCCTGTCCTGCTGTCTGTGGTGGACCTTGGGAGCGTTGTGCTGTCTGCTTCCTGACGAGGACCCCGGAGGGAGGTGCTGTTCTCGGGCCTGGTTTGTTCGGTCGCCGGGAGGCTTCCCGTTAAAGGGGGGGTACTGTTGTGTGTTGGGGGGTGTGGCTGGACATTTTGGTGTTCTTTTCTTTTCTTTGCTCTCCAGGTGGCATGAGAACTGATTTGTCTGTGGAGAAGGTGCTGGCTGAGGAGTCCTTCACCCTCATCAACAGGAGGAGTCCTTCACCCTCATCAACATCATGTGCAGCACGTGGTGCTCACGTGCAGCCTTAAAGACTTTCAGCTGAAGCAGATAATTGGATGGTGTTCTGCATTTAAGTCATGTGTGATTCAAGCAGAACTGCCGGGAACTCGACCTTGTGATGTTCGTTTGTGAGACGCTGAGGACCGCGCCTGGGTTTGACACATCGAGCCCGTGAAGGAGGAAGGGTGAGGGACACATGCTGTCAGCACACATCAGAGGTGATTAAGTGTTTGACTAATTGTTGATAGTAACTTGGTATTTTGTTACGCAGTATATTTGAATTGTGATGGGAATTATGCAGCTGGCTTCTCACTTCTGTGGCATGCGGACAAGTTGTCCTCCACCTGTTGTGAGAAGCTGCTCATTTGCATAAAGCTTAAAATACAGACCTGAATGTGTTGCTGATAGTGTGTGTCTTTTGAAGGATATTAGTTGTAACTGCTGACTTACCTCACCTCTTCTATCCTTCGCAGAGAGTCGGTTTGTCGTGTCCACCTGGGGGGTGGTTGGCGGTAATAGTGGGTCCAGGAGCGCCGGGCTTCGATCCTTTTGGGCGCTGGAGAGCGTGCCAGCCTTCACTCCACCAGAAGGACGCTTTTTCAGTTTTACACTTTATTATGCACCAGCGGGTGAAATAAATTGTTTTTGTTATTGGAACCGCTTTCTGGTTATTTTTAGCGCTGGGTTCCGTCTGACGCAGGTCCGCTCCTCAACCCGCGTCGACACATAACAATTTACCAGTGTGTACCAGTAGTTATGGATGACAGCTGTATTTACTAATGTGTACCAGTATTTACCAGTGACAATGGTATTTTACTGTGTGTACCAGTATTTAAAGATGACAACGGCATTTACCAGTGTCTACCAGTATTTGCCAATGACAATGCTGTTTCTCAGTGAGTACTAGTAGTTACAGAGGACAGCAGTATTTACTAATCTGTACCAATTTTAACCAACGACAATAGTATTTCCCTGTGTGTACCAGTAGATATGGATGACAGCTGTTTTTACTAGTGTTTACTAATGATGACAGTATTTACGGATAACAGTATTTACCAATGTGTACTAGAATTTACTAATAATTAAAGTGCTTACAAAGAACAGTATTTACTGATGATGACAGTATTTACTGATGATATGATTATTTACCAGTGGTAAGATTATTTACCAATGATAACATTATTTACCAATGTGTACTAGAATTTACTAATAATTAAAGTGCTTACAGAGAACAGTATTTACTGATGATGACAGTATTTACTGATATGATTATTTACCAGTGGTAAGATTATTTACCGATGATAACAGTATTTACCAGTGTGTGCTAGTATTTACTGATGATCACAGTATTTACCTGTGTGTATGAGCATTTACTGATGATCAGAGTATTTATTTACCTGTGTGTACCGGTATTTACTGATGATACAAGTATTTACCTGTGTGTATTAGCATTTACTGATGATCAGAATATTTACCTGTGTGTACTAGCAATTACTGATGATCAGAGTATTTACCTGTGTGTACTAGCATTTACTGATGATCAGAATATTTACCTGTGTGTACTAGCATTTATTGATGATCAGAGTATTTACCTCTGTGTAATAGTATTTACTGATGATCAGAGTATTTACTTGTGTGTACTAGTATTTACTGATGGACAGAGCATTTACCTGTCAGTAGTACGTAGCTGAGCTCTCTGCCCGACGCTCTAACGATGGGCGTGTCATTAAAGCGGATGAAGGTGATCACCACTGCGCTCGTTGCTAGGATACCAAGCATGGCGATGGTGGTGGGCACCAAGGCCCAGGGCGAGTTCCACTCCAGTTTGATGATGGGTGTGGGGCGGCACGCCGTTCGGTTGAGCGTGGGGCGCATGTCTGATGGACACATCTCACAGTTAAACTCGTCCAACTGGAACTGATAACCATCACAGAGCTGGAGGGGGAGGAGACAGACAGACAGACAGACAGAGAGAGAGAGAGAGAGACAGACAGACAGACAGACAGAGAGAGGGAGACCGTGACGTGTATGAAATCTTTGGTAGAAGTAACGCTGTAGAACACTGTGAGGAATCAGGAAAGTTTTACATGTACTGAAAATTTGTGATGTCGAGATGAACTTTGATTAAAAAAAGTGAGTAACTGGGTTGAATTGGTGCAGATTGGGGGTCATCTTGTGTAAAAGTGGACGAGCGGGTATAATCTGCAGAAATCTGCACTGAGCCTTCTGATCCTCTTGCACAATGTGGAAAACACGTCACACCCTTAAACAATACATCTTTAAAGATAGTAACAAGTAAGCTTAACTTTTTGGAAGTTGGGAAAAACGTAGGAAGGGATTGGATATTAAATTGGAAATGTGCGTAATAGGATGTAATCTGCAATAAACACTGACAATCATATGTAATCAGAAGTATAACGTCATCAGCAACAGTAAGAACTGAGATTACATATGAATTTTGGCTATGATTTTTTTTTTAAATTAGCCGGATTTTCTTAATTTTGAAATCGAGGCCAAGAACTGGTCACGGGAGAATGGCCTCACTCTGATGAGTGATGGAATGATTATTCAGAATATCATTGATGTCCAGCACCAACAAAAGTTCCAGTGGTTGACTGCAGACCTGTGCATAATAATCAAGGACCCCCCACCCCACACACACACACCCACCCAAAAGAAAAACAGCTCACCTGGATGATACAAGACATCACAGTTTCAGCTAGAAAAGTAGGCACGGCCAAACTCCAAAGGTCATATCGAGGCCAAATTTTAAAAAATCCCAAAAACTTGTCGGATATGTTTTGGAGCGACCTACTATATACCTTTCTACCAAATTTAAGCTGAATATCCTTAAAAACTGCTGAGCAATGGCTCTGGGTGGCATTTTCAATATGGTTGCCACGGCAGCCATGTTTGACATCGGACTGGAATACCTTGAACAAACTCTGGTGTCCTTACAGGATGAAATATTTATGTCAACTTTCAGCTTCACTGGCTCAGCAGTTTTGGAGAAGAAGGTGTTTACACACATCACCACCGCCACAGACACTGATGCCAACAGACAGGCGACCCACTACATAAGCTCAATGGACCTTTTGGTCCAGGTGAGGTAAAAATTCACAAAAACCAACAGCTTTTGTCTTTGGGCTCGCTGATTGCTACTCATGTAGCAAATTTTAGCTCAATTGCTGCATAAATGGCTGACAAATTTCAAGGTGGCTGCCATGGCAGCCACATTTGAAATTGGAAAAGCCTCGAACAAACTTTTGTGTCTTCATGGGTAGGAGTACGAACACCAAGTTCCAGCTTCATTGGTCCAGTAATTTTGGAGAAGAAGATGTTTACACACGCCAACGATGGTGATGACAATGACAAAGATAAAGATAAAGATGGACAAGTGACTGACAGCATAAGCCCAATGGACCTTCAGTCCAGCTGAGCTAAAAAAAAGTCAATATGGACAGCGGTGGGACCAACGTGTTGTTAAAATTTATTGTTATTACTCGAGTGGTACTGTAGGTGGCGCACCTCACAGTGCCAGCAGCAGGGGACGCCTTTCACCATCTTCTTCCTCTCTCCTGGTTTACAGGAAAAACTACAGACAGAGTCCGGAATGGATTTCTGGCCTCCAGACCACTGCATCTCCTCCAGCTGGAAGACAGGCAAGGAGACAGACAGACAGACAGATCAGTGGATGGACAGAGGCAGACCATCTTTGAGACAGAGAGACAGACAGACATACTGTTAAGGAGACAGAAAGGAGAGACATATGGTTAGACAGACATTGTATGAAGACAGAGATGTGGTTGGATACTTAGACACATCACTGGACAGAAAGTGACAGGCAGGCATGGACAAAAGACATTCACATGCTGAAGGTTGGACAGACAAAAGAAAAGTTGGACAAAAACGGTGAACAAAGAACAGAATGGGAAACAGAAAGCATTGTTGGACATAAAAGAAGATGATGAGGGACAGACAACGGGGGGGGGGGGGGCTGGAAACAGCACAGCTTCAGTAATTAGACATGCAGAAAGAGAGACAGGTACACAAACAGACAAAAAGAGAGATGGTTTGTCAGAGAGACTGACAGGTAAAGATAAAAACGAGTGGAGACAGACAGAAAGACAAATGAGGGATGGACAGAGTATTGGACAAACAAGTGAGACAGACAAGGATATGGAGACAGAAACCTGAAGGCAATCATCGCCTTACATCCAGTCGCAGGTTATTGGTCCACTGGCCGATGACGTGGTAGCCAGGATGGCTGTGATTGGTCATTTGGAACTGGAAGATGTCGTAGCGACCAGGAGCGTCGCCGTTCTCATTGAACAAAACGTTGGTGCCAGCACTTCCTGAGCAAGACAAAAACACAGCAGAGATGCCATTTAAAGATGGCGTCCATGCAACCAGAACACATGCCAGAAATGGTTCCGCCCTCCTGGTTTGGACAAACGTGAAACATAAACTTTTCCAGGCTCAGAGAAGAAACATTCCTCAGGAATTAAACAAAAGTCTTTCAGATCAGTGGTCTGTTCACTTGTTGACAATACTGCTGTTTGGATTCTTTACTGTTGTGGCATGAAAGTGAATAAAGTGACATTTTGGAAGAGGCAGAGCCAACTACAGGTGCAAGGGAGTTATAGGTGGAGAAGCATAAAGGTGGGGCCAAACAATCTGACATCTGGCTAAAGCTCTACGCTAGAACCAGAAAATGTCAAAATAATAAAACACGACACATTAATCTGTTTAACAGAGAGATGATGGGAGCAAACAGAGGCCATAGGAGCCAAATAGAGGCGATGGGGGGCAAACACAGGCGATGGGGAGCAAACAGAGGCCATGGAAGACAAACAGAGGCCATGGAAGACAAACAGAGGCCATGGAAGACAAACAGAGGTGATGGGAGACAAACAGAGGCCATGGGAGACAAACAGAGGTGACGGGAGACAAACAGAGGCCATGGGGACCAAACAGAGGCCATGGGGACCAAACAGAGATGATGGGAGACAAACAGAGGCC
This sequence comes from Thalassophryne amazonica, assembly GCF_902500255.1. NCBI lineage: Eukaryota > Metazoa > Chordata > Actinopteri > Batrachoidiformes > Batrachoididae > Thalassophryne > Thalassophryne amazonica. Next base: position 17,209,857 of record NC_047108.1, read on the forward strand.
ATGGGGCGCAAACAGAGGCCATGGGTACCAAGCAGAGGCGATGGGAGACAAAGAAAGGTGATGGGGACCAAACAGAGGTGATGGGGAACAAACAGAGGTGAAGAGGACCAAACAGAGGCCATGGGAGCCAAACAGAGGTGACGGGAGACAAACAGAGGCTATGGGGACCAAACAGAGGTGATGGGAGACAAAGAAAGGTGATGGGGACCAAACAGAGGTGATGGGGAACAAACAGAGGTGATGGGAGACAAACAGTGGCGATGGGAGACAAAGAAAGGTGATGGGGACCAAACAGAGGTGATGGGGAACAAACAGAGGTGATGGGGACCAAACAGAGGTGATGGGGAACAAACAGAGGCCATGGGGACCAAACAGAGGCCATGGGAGACAAAGAAAGGTGATGGGGACCAAACAGATGTGATGGGGATCAACAGAGGTGATGGGGAAACAAACAGAGGCAATGGGAGACAAACAGAGGCGATGGGAGACAAACAGAGGTGATGTGGGCCAAACAGAGGCCATGGGAGCCAAACAGAGGTGACAGGAGAAAAACAGAGGCGATGGGGACCAAACAGAGGTGACAGGAGAAAAACAGAGGTGATGGGGACCAAACAGAGATGATGGGAGACAAACAGAGGCCATGGGGCGCAAACAGAGGCCATGGGGACCAAACAGAGGCGATGGGAGACAAAGAAAGGTGATGGGGACCAAACAGAGGTGATGGGGAACAAACAGAGGCGATGGGAGACAAACAGTGGTGATGGGAGACAAACAGAGGTGACGGGAGACAAACAGAGGCTATGGGGACCAAACAGAGGTGATGGGAGACAAAGAAAGGTGATGGGGACCAAACAGAGGTGATGGGGAACAAACAGAGGCCATGGGGACCAAACAGAGGTGATGGGGAACAAACAGAGGCCATGGGGACCAAACAGAGGCCATGGGAGACAAAGAAAGGTGATGGGGACCAAACAGAGGCAATGGGAGACAAACAGTGGCGATGGGAGACAAACAGAGGTGATGGGGAACAAACAGAGGCCATGGGGACCAAACAGAGGCCATGGGAGACAAAGAAAGGTGATGGGGACCAAACAGAGGTGATGGGGATCAAACAGAGGTGATGGGGAACAAACAGAGGCAATGGGAGACAAACAGTGGTGATGGGGAACAAACAGAGGCCATGGGGACCAAACAGAGGCCATGGGGACCAAACAGAGGTGATGGGGAACAAACAGAGGCCATGGGGACCAAACAGAGGCCATGGGAGACAAAGAAAGGTGATGGGGACCAAACAGAGGTGATGGGGACCAAACAGAGGTGATGGGGATCAAACAGAGGTGATGGGGAACAAACAGAGGCGATGGGAGACAAACAGAGGTGATGTGGGCCAAACAGAGGCCATGGGAGCCAAACAGAGGTGACAGGAGAAAAACAGAGGCGATGGGGACCAAACAGAGATGATGGGAGACAAACAGAGGCCATGGGGCGCAAACAGAGGCCATGGGGACCAAACAGAGGCGATGGGAGACAAAGAAAGGTGATGGGGACCAAAAAGAGGTGATGGGGAACAAACAGAGGCAATGGGAGACAAACAGTGGTGATGGGAGACAAACAGAGGCGATGTGGGCCAAACAGTGGCAGTGGGGACCAAACAGAGGTCATGAGAACCAAACAGAGGCCATGGGAGAAAAACAGAGGCGATGGGGACCAAACAGAGATGATGGGAGACAAACAGAGGCCATGGGGCGCAAATAGAGGCCATGGGGACCAAACAGAGGTGATGGGAGACAAAGAAAGGTGATGGGGACCAAACAGAGGTGATGGGGAACAAACAGAAGCAATGGGAGACAAACAGTGGCGATGGGAGACAAACAGAGGCGATGTGGGCCAAACAGTGGCAGTGGGGACCAAACAGAGGTCATGAGAACCAAACAGAGGCCATGGGAGCCACAGAGGCGATGGGAGACAAACAGAGGCCATGGGGACCAAACAGAGGCGATGGGAGACAAAGAGAGGTGATGGGGACTAAACAGAGGTGATGGGGAACAAACAGGGGTGATGGGGAACAAACAGAGGCAATGGGAGACAAACAGTGGTGATGGGAGACAAACAGGTGATGTGGGCCAAACAGAGGCAATGGGGACCAAACAGAGGCGATGGGAGCCAACCAGAGGAAATGAGAGACAAACAAAGACAATGGGGGTCAAACAGAGATGATGTGAGCCAAACAGAGGTGATGAGAGGCAAACACAGGCATTGGGGGTCAAACAGTGGAGATGGGAGACAAAAAAAGGTGATGGGGGTCAAACAGAGGTGATGGGAGCCAAACAGAGGCGATGGGAGACAAACACAGGTAATGGAAGGCGATGGGAGCCAAACAGAGGCCATGGGAGACAAACAGAGGTCATGCAGGCAAACAGAGGTGATGGGGACCAAACAGAGGCCATGGGAGACAAACAGAGGCCATGCAGGCAAACAGAGGTGACGGGAGACAAACAGAGGCGATGGGGACCAAACAGAGATGATGGGAGACAAACAGAGGCCATGGGGCGCAAACAGAGGCCATGGGGACCAAACAGAGGCGATGGGAGACAAAGAAAGGTGATGGGGACCAAACAGAGGTGATGGGGAACAAACAGATGCAATGGGAGACAAACAGTGGTGATGGGAGACAAACAGAGGCGATGTGGGCCAAACAGAGGCAGTGGGGACCAAACAGAGGTCATGAGAACCAAACAGAGGGCATGGGAGCCACAGAGGCTATGGGGACCAAACAGAGGTGATGGGAGACAAAGAAAGGTGATGGGGACCAAACAGAGGTGATGGGGAACAAACAGAGGTGATGGGAGACAAAGAAAGGTGATGGGGACCAAACAGAGGTGATGGGGAACAAACAGAGGTGATGGGGAACAAACAGAGGCCATGGGGACCAAACAGAGGCCATGGGAGACAAAGAAAGGTGATGGGGACCAAACAGATGTGATGGGGATCAAACAGAGGTGATGGGGAACAAACAGAGGCAATGGGAGACAAACAGTGGCGATGGGAGACAAACAGAGGTGATGTGGGCCAAACAGAGGCCATGGGAGCCAAACAGAGGTGACAGGAGAAAAACAGAGGCGATGGGGACCAAACAGAGGTGA